>NW_026988848.1:0-282456 GCF_030222135.1 Aotus nancymaae
CGCCTGTTTTTGGGACTCTGCAGAGAAAGGGTTTGCAGACTGCTGAATCCACACACGGGTTTAACTCTGGAAGTTGAGTGCACACATTGACAACCGTTCTGTTAGATAGCTGCGTTTTGGATTTAGAAGCAGATATTTCCCTGGGCTTACTGCTGTTTCTTCCATATGCCGGTAATGGGCTGAAAACGCCTGTTTTGGGACTCTGCAGAGAAAGTGTTTGCAGACTGCTGAATCCACTCACGGGTTTAACTCTGGAAGTTGAGTGCACACATTGACAGCCGTTTTGTTAGATAGCTGCGTTCTGGATTTAGAAGCAGATATTTCCCTGTGCTTACTGCTGTTTCTTCCATATGCCGGTAATGGGCTGAAAACGCCTGTTTTGGGACTCTGCAGAGAAAGTGTTTGCAGACTGCTGAATCCACACACGGGTTTAACTCTGGAAGTTGAGTGCACACATTGACAACCATTCTGTTAGATTGCTGCGTTTTGGATTTAGAAGCAGATATTTCCCTGTGCTTACTGCTGTTTATTCCATATGCCGGTAATGGGCTGAAAACGCCTGGTTTGGGACTCTGCAGAGAAGATGTTTGCAGACTGCTGAATCCACACACGGGTTTAACTCTGGAAGTTGAGTGCACACATTGACAGCCGTTCTGTTAGATAGCTGCGTTTTGGATTTAGAAGCAGATATTTCCCTGTGCTTACTGCTGTTTCTTCCATATGCCGGTAATGGGCTGAAAACGCCTGTTTTGGGACTCTGCAGAGAAAGTGTTTGCAGACTGCTGAATCCACACACGGCTTTAACTCTGGAAGTTGAGTGCACACATTGACAACCGTTCTGTTAGATAGCTGCGTTTTGGATTTAGAAGCAGATATTTCCCTGTGCTTACTGCTGTTTCTTCCATATGCCGGTAATGGGCTGAAAACGCCTGTTTTGGGACTCTGCAGAGAAAGTGTTTGCAGACTGCTGAATCCACACACGGGTTTAACTCTGGAAGTTGAGTGCACACATTGACAACCGTTCTGTTAGATAGCTGCGTTTTGGATTTAGAAGCACATATTTCCCTATGCTTACTGCTGTTTCTTCCATATGCCGGTAATGGGCTGAAAACGCCTGGTTTGGGACTCTGCAGAGAAGATGTTTGCAGACTGCTGAATCCACACACTGGTTTAACTCTGGAAGTTGAGTGCACACATTGACAACTGTTCTGTTAGATAGCTGCGTTTTGGATTTAGAAGCAGATATTTCCCTGTGCTTACTGCTGTTTCTTCCATATGCCGGTAATGGTCTGAAAACGCCTGTTTTGGGACTCTGCAGAGAAAGTGTTTGCAGAGTGCTGAATCCACACACAGGTTTAACTCTGGAAGTTGAGTGCACACATTGACAACCGTTCTGTTAGATAGCTGCGTTTTGGATTTAGAAGCAGATATTTCCCTGTGCTTACTGCTGTTTCTTCCATATGCCGGTAATGGGCTGAAAACGCCTGTTTTGGGACTCTGCAGAGAAAGTGTTTGCAGACGGCTGAATCCACACACGGGTTTAACTCTGGAAGTTGAGGCACACATTGACCACCGTTCTGTTAGATAGCTGCGTTTTGGATTTAGAAGCAGATATTTCCCTGGGCTTACTGCTGTTTCTTCCATATGCCGGTATTGGGCTGAAAACGCCTGTTTTGGGACTCTGCAGAGAAAGTGTTTGCAGACTGCTGAATCCACTCACGGGTTTAACTCTGGAAGTTGAGTGCACACATTGACAACCGTTCTGTTAGATAGCTGCGTTTTGGATTTAGAAGCAGATATTTCCCTGTGCTTACTGCTGTTTCTTCCATATGCCGGTAATGGGCTGAAAACGCCTGTTTTGGGACTCTGCAGAGAAAGTGTTTGCAGACTGCTGAATCCACACACGGGTTTAACTCTGGAAGTTGAGTGCAGACATTGACAACCGTTCTGTTAGATAGCTGCGTTTTGGATTTAGAAGCAGATATTTCCCTGTGCTTACTGCTGTTTCTTCCATATGCCGGTAATGGGCTGAAAACGCCTGTTTTGGGTCTCTGCAGAGAAAGTGTTTGCAGACTGCTGAATCCACACACGGGTTTATCTCTGGATGTTGAGTGCACACATTGACAACCGTTCTGTTAGATAGCTGCGTTTTGGATTTAGAAGCAGATATTTCCATGGGCTTACTGCTGTTTCTTCCATATGCCGGTAATGGGCTGAAAACGCCTGTTTTGGGACTCTGCAGAGAAAGTGTTTGCAGACTGCTGAATCCACACACGGCTTTAACTCTGGAAGTTGAGTGCACACATTGACAACCGTTCTGTTAGATAGCTGCGTTTTGGATTTAGAAGCAGATATTTCCCTGTGCTGACTGCTGTTTCTTCCATATGCCGGTAATGGGCTGAAAACGCCTGTTTTGGGACTCTGCAGAGAAAGTGTTTGCAGACTGCTGAATCCACACACGGGTTTAACTCTGGAAGATGAGTGCACACATTGACAGCCGTTCTGTAGATAGCTGAGTTTTGGATTTAGAAGCAGATATTTCCCTGTGCTTACTGCTGTTTCTTCCATATGCCGGTAATGGGCTGAAAACGCCTGTTTTGGGACTCTGCAGAGAAAGTGTTTGCAGACTGCTGAATCCACACACGGGTTTAACTCTGGAAGTTGAGTGCACACATTGACAACCGTTCTGTTAGATAGCTGCGTTTTGGATTTAGAAGCAGATATTTCCCTGTGCTTACTGCTGTTTCTTCCATATGCCGGTAATGGGCTGAAAACGCCTGTTTTGGGGACTCTGCAGAGAAAGTGTTTGCAGACTGCTGAATCACACACGGGTTTAACTCTGGAAGTTGAGTGCACACATTGACAACCGTTCTGTTAGATAGCTGCGTTTTGGATTTAGAAGCAGATATTTTCCTGGGCTTACTGCTGTTTCTTCCATATGCCGGTAATGGGCTGAAAACGCCTGTTTTGGGACTCTGCAGAGAAAGTGTTTGCAGACTGCTGAATCCACACACGGGTTTAACTCCGGAAGTTGTGTGCACACATTGACAACCGTTCTGTTAGATAGCTGCGTTTTGGATTTAGAAGCAGATATTTCCCTGTGCTTACTGCTGTTTCTTCCATATGCCGGTAATGGGCTGAAAACGCCTGTTTTGGGACTCTGCAGAGAAAGGGTTTGCAGACTGCTGAATCCACACATGGGTTTAACTCTGGAAGTTGAGTGCACACATTGACAACCGTTCTGTTAGATAGCTGCGTTTTGGATTTAGAAGCAGATATTTCCCTGTGCTTACTGCTGTTTCTTCCATATGCCGGTAATGGGCTGAAAACGCCTGTTTTGGGACTCTGCAGAGAAAGTGTTTGCAGACTGCTGAATCCACACACGGGTTTAACTCTGGAAGTTGAGTGCACACATAGACAGCCGTTCTGTTAGATAGCTGCGTTTTGGATTTAGAAGCAGATATTTTACTGGGCTTACTGCTGTTTCTTCCATATGCCGATAATGGGCTGAAAACGCCTGTTTTGGGACTCTGCAGAGAAAGTGTTTGCAGACTGCTGAATCCACACACGGGTTTAACTCTGGAAGTTGAGTGCACACATTGACAACCGTTCTGTTAGATAGCTGCGTTTTGGATTTAGAAGCAGATATTTCCCTGTGCTTACTGCTGTTTCTTCCATATACCGGTAATGGGCTGAAAACGCCTGTTTTGGGACTCTGCAGAGAAAGTGTTTTGCAGACTGCTGAATCCACACACGGGTTTAACTCTGGAAGTTGAGTGCACACCTTGACAACCGTTCTGTTAGATAGCTGCGTTTTGGATTTAGAAGCAGATATTTCCCTGGGCTTACTGCTGTTTCTTCCATATGCCGGTAATGGGCTGAAAACGCCTGTTTTGGGACTCTGCAGAGAAAGTGTTTGCAGACTGCTGAATCCACACACGGGTTTAACTCTGGAAGTTGAGTGCACACATTGACAACCGTTCTGTTAGATAGCTGCGTTTTGGATTTAGAAGCAGATATTTTCCTGGGTTTACTGCTGTTTCTTCCATATGCCGGTAATGGGCTGAAAACGCCTGTTTTGGGACTCTGCAGAGAAAGTGTTTGCAGACTGCTGAATCCACACACGGGTTTAACTCTGGAAGTTGTGTGCACACATTGACAACCGTTCTGTTAGATAGCTGCGTTTTGGATTTAGAAGCAGATATTTCCCTGTGCTTACTGCTGTTTCTTCCATATGCCGGTAATGGGCTGAAAACGCCTGTTTTGGGGACTCTGCAGAGAAAGGGTTTGCAGACTGCTGAATCCACACATGGGTTTAACTCTGGAAGTTGAGTGCACACATTGACAACCGTTCTGTTAGATAGCTGCGTTTTGGATTTAGAAGCAGATATTTCCCTGTGCTTACTGCTGTTTCTTCCATATGCCGGTAATGGGCTGAAAACGCCTGTTTTGGGACTCTGCAGAGAAAGTGTTTGCAGACTGCTGAATCCACACACGGGTTTAACTCTGGAAGTTGAGTGCACACATAGACAGCCGTTCTGTTAGATAGCTGCGTTTTGGATTTAGAAGCAGATATTTTACTGGGCTTACTGCTGTTTCTTCCATATGCCGGTAATGGGCTGAAAACGCCTGTTTTGGGACTCTGCAGAGAAAGTGTTTGCAGACTGCTGAATCCACACACGGGTTTAACTCTGGAAGTTGAGTGCACACATTGACAACCGTTCTGTTAGATAGCTGCGTTTTGGATTTAGAAGCAGATATTTCCCTGTGCTTACTGCTGTTTCTTCCATATGCCGGTAATGGGCTGAAAACGCCTGTTTTGGGGACTCTGCAGAGAAAGGGTTTGCAGACTGCTGAATCCACACACGGGTTTAACTCTGGAAGTTGAGTGCACACATTGACAACCGTTCTGTTAGATAGCTGCGTTTTGGATTTAGAAGCAGATATTTCCCTGGGCTTACTGCTGTTTCTTCCATATGCCGGTAATGGGCTGAAAACGCCTGTTTTGGGACTCTGCAGAGAAAGTGTTTGCAGACTGCTGAATCCACTCACGGGTTTAACTCTGGAAGTTGAGTGCACACATTGACAGCCGTTTTGTTAGATAGCTGCGTTCTGGATTTAGAAGCAGATATTTCCCTGTGCTTACTGCTGTTTCTTCCATATGCCGGTAATGGGCTGAAAACGCCTGTTTTGGGACTCTGCAGAGAAAGTGTTTGCAGACTGCTGAATCCACACACGGGTTTAACTCTGGAAGTTGAGTGCACACATTGACAACCATTCTGTTAGATTGCTGCGTTTTGGATTTAGAAGCAGATATTTCCCTGTGCTTACTGCTGTTTATTCCATATGCCGGTAATGGGCTGAAAACGCCTGGTTTGGGACTCTGCAGAGAAGATGTTTGCAGACTGCTGAATCCACACACGGGTTTAACTCTGGAAGTTGAGTGCACACATTGACAGCCGTTCTGTTAGATAGCTGCGTTTTGGATTTAGAAGCAGATATTTCCCTGTGCTTACTGCTGTTTCTTCCATATGCCGGTAATGGGCTGAAAACGCCTGTTTTGGGACTCTGCAGAGAAAGTGTTTGCAGACTGCTGAATCCACACACGGCTTTAACTCTGGAAGTTGAGTGCACACATTGACAACCGTTCTGTTAGATAGCTGCGTTTTGGATTTAGAAGCAGATATTTCCCTGTGCTTACTGCTGTTTCTTCCATATGCCGGTAATGGGCTGAAAACGCCTGTTTTGGGACTCTGCAGAGAAAGTGTTTGCAGACTGCTGAATCCACACACGGGTTTAACTCTGGAAGTTGAGTGCACACATTGACAACCGTTCTGTTAGATAGCTGCGTTTTGGATTTAGAAGCACATATTTCCCTATGCTTACTGCTGTTTCTTCCATATGCCGGTAATGGGCTGAAAACGCCTGGTTTGGGACTCTGCAGAGAAGATGTTTGCAGACTGCTGAATCCACACACTGGTTTAACTCTGGAAGTTGAGTGCACACATTGACAACTGTTCTGTTAGATAGCTGCGTTTTGGATTTAGAAGCAGATATTTCCCTGTGCTTACTGCTGTTTCTTCCATATGCCGGTAATGGTCTGAAAACGCCTGTTTTGGGACTCTGCAGAGAAAGTGTTTGCAAAGTGCTGAATCCGCACACAGGTTTAACTCTGGAAGTTGAGTGCACACATTGACAACCGTTCTGTTAGATAGCTGCGTTTTGGATTTAGAAGCAGATATTTCCCTGTGCTTACTGCTGTTTCTTCCATATGCCGGTAATGGGCTGAAAACGCCTGTTTTGGGACTCTGCAGAGAAAGTGTTTGCAGACGGCTGAATCCACACACGGGTTTAACTCTGGAAGTTGAGGCACACATTGACCACCGTTCTGTTAGATAGCTGCGTTTTGGATTTAGAAGCAGATATTTCCCTGGGCTTACTGCTGTTTCTTCCATATGCCGGTATTGGGCTGAAAACGCCTGTTTTGGGACTCTGCAGAGAAAGTGTTTGCAGACTGCTGAATCCACTCACGGGTTTAACTCTGGAAGTTGAGTGCACACATTGACAACCGTTCTGTTAGATAGCTGCGTTTTGGATTTAGAAGCAGATATTTCCCTGTGCTTACTGCTGTTTCTTCCATATGCCGGTAATGGGCTGAAAACGCCTGTTTTGGGACTCTGCAGAGAAAGTGTTTGCAGACTGCTGAATCCACACACGGGTTTAACTCTGGAAGTTGAGTGCACACATTGACAACCGTTCTGTTAGATAGCTGCGTTTTGGATTTAGAAGCAGATATTTCCCTGTGCTTACTGCTGTTTCTTCCATATGCCGGTAATGGGCTGAAAACGCCTGTTTTGGGTCTCTGCAGAGAAAGTGTTTGCAGACTGCTGAATCCACACACGGGTTTATCTCTGGATGTTGAGTGCACACATTGACAACCGTTCTGTTAGATAGCTGCGTTTTGGATTTAGAAGCAGATATTTCCATGGGCTTACTGCTGTTTCTTCCATATGCCGGTAATGGGCTGAAAACGCCTGTTTTGGGACTCTGCAGAGAAAGTGTTTGCAGACTGCTGAATCCACACACGGCTTTAACTCTGGAAGTTGAGTGCACACATTGACAACCGTTCTGTTAGATAGCTGCGTTTTGGATTTAGAAGCAGATATTTCCCTGTGCTGACTGCTGTTTCTTCCATATGCCGGTAATGGGCTGAAAACGCCTGTTTTGGGACTCTGCAGAGAAAGTGTTTGCAGACTGCTGAATCCACACACGGGTTTAACTCTGGAAGATGAGTGCACACATTGACAGCCGTTCTGTTAGATAGCTGAGTTTTGGATTTAGAAGCAGATATTTCCCTGTGCTTACTGCTGTTTCTTCCATATGCCGGTAATGGGCTGAAAACGCCTGTTTTGGGACTCTGCAGAGAAAGTGTTTGCAGACTGCTGAATCCACACACGGGTTTAACTCTGGAAGTTGAGTGCACACATTGACAACCGTTCTGTTAGATAGCTGCGTTTTGGATTTAGAAGCAGATATTTCCCTGTGCTTACTGCTGTTTCTTCCATATGCCGGTAATGGGCTGAAAACGCCTGTTTTGGGACTCTGCAGAGAAAGTGTTTGCAGACTGCTGAATCCACACACGGGTTTAACTCTGGAAGTTGAGTGCACACATTGACAACCGTTCTGTTAGACAGCTGCGTTTTGGATTTAGAAGCAGATATTTCCCTGTGCTTACTGCTGTTTCTTCCATATGCCGGTAATGGGCTGAAAACGCCTGGTTTGGGACTCTGCAGAGAAGATGTTTGCAGACTGCTGAATCCACACACGGGTTTAACTCTGGAAGTTGAGTGCACACATTGACAGCCGTTCTGTTAGATAGCTGCGTTTTGGATTTAGAAGCAGATATTTCCCTGTGCTTACTGCTGTTTCTTCCATATGCCGGTAATGGGCTGAAAACGCCTGTTTTGGGACCCTGCAGAGAAAGTGTTTGCAGACTGCTGAATCCACACACGGGTTTAACTCCGGAAGTTGAGTGCACACATTGACAACCGTTCTGTTAGATAGCTGCGTTTTGGATTTAGAAGCAGATATTTCCCTGTGCTTACTGCTGTTTCTTCCATATGCCGGTAATGGGCTGAAAACGCCTGTTTTGGGACTCTGCAGAGAAAGTGTTTGCAGACTGCTGAATCCACACACGGGTTTAACTCTGGAAGTTGAGTGCACACATTGACAACCGTTCTGTTAGATAGCTGCGTTTTGGATTTAGAAGCAGATATTTCCCTGTGCTTACTGCTGTTTCTTCCATAGGCCGGTAATGGGCTGAAAACGCCTGTTTTGGGACTCTGCAGAGAAAGTGTTTGCAGACTGCTGAATCCACACACGGGTTTAACTCTGGAAGTTGAGTGCACACATTGACAACCGTTCTGTTAGATAGCTGCGTTTTGGATTTGAAGCAGATATTTCCCTGTGCTTACTGCTGTTTCTTCCATATGCCGGTAATGGGCTGAAAACGCCTGTTTTGGGACTCTGCAGAGAAAGTGTTTGCAGACTGCTGAATCCACACACGGGTTTAACTCTGGAAGTTGAGTGCACACCTTGACAACCGTTCTGTTAGATAGCTGCATTTTGGATTTAGAAGTAGATATTTCCCTGGGCTTACTGCTGTTTCTTCCATATGCCGGTAATGGGCTGAAAACGCCTGTTTTGGGACTCTGCAGAGAAAGTGTTTGCAGACTGCTGAATCCACACACGGGTTTAACTCTGGAAGTTGAGTGCACACATTGACAACCGTTCTGTTAGATAGCTGCGTTTTGGATTTAGAAGCAGATATTTTCCTGCGCTTACTGCTGTTTCTTCCATATGCCGGTAATGGGCTGAAAACGCCTGTTTTGGGACTCTGCAGAGAAAGTGTTTGCAGACTGCTGAATCCACACACGGGTTTAACTCTGGAAGTTGAGTGCACACATTGACAACCGTTCTGTTAGATAGCTGCGTTTTGGATTTAGAAGCAGATATTTCCCTATGCTTACTGCTGTTTCTTCCATATGCCGGTAATGGGCTGAAAACGCCTGGTTTGGGACTCTGCAGAGAAGATGTTTGCAGACTGCTGAATCCACACACTGGTTTAACTCTGGAAGTTGAGTGCACACATTGACAACTGTTCTGTTAGATAGCTGCGTTTTGGATTTAGAAGCAGATATTTCCCTGTGCTTACTGCTGTTTCTTCCATATGCCGGTAATGGGCTGAAAACGCCTGTTTTGGGACTCTGCAGAGAAAGTGTTTGCAGAGTGCTGAATCCACACACAGGTTTAACTCTGGAAGTTGAGTGCACACATTGACAACCGTTCTGTTAGATAGCTGTGTTTTGGATTTAGAAGCAGATATTTCCCTGTGCTTACTGCTGTTTCTTCCATATGCCGGTAATGGGCTGAAAACGCCTGTTTTGGGACTCTGCAGAGAAAGTGTTTGCAGACGGCTGAATCCACACACGGGTTTAACTCTGGAAGTTGAGGCACACGTTGACCACCGTTCTGTTAGATAGCTGCGTTTTGGATTTAGAAGGAAATATTTCCCTGGGCTTACTGCTGTTTTTTCCATATGCCGGTATTGGGCTGAAAACGCCTGTTTTGGGACTCTGCAGAGAAAGTGTTTGCAGACTGCTGAATCCACACACGGGTTTAACTCTGGAAGTTGAGTGCACACATTGACAACCGTTCTGTTAGATAGCTGCGTTTTGGATTTAGAAGCAGATATTTCCCTGTGCTTACTGCTGTTTATTCCATATGCCGGTAATGGGCTGAAAACGCCTGTTTTGGGACTCTGCAGAGAAAGTGTTTGCAGACTGCTGAATCCACACACGGGTTTAACTCTGGAAGTTGAGTGCAGACATTGACAACCGTTCTGTTAGATAGCTGCGTTTTGGATTTAGAAGCAGATATTTCCCTGTGCTTACTGCTGTTTCTTCCATATGCCGGTAATGGGCTGAAAACCCCTGTTTTGGGACTCTGCAGAGAAAGTGTTTGCAGACTGCTGAATCCACACACGGGTTTATCTCTGGAAGTTGAGTGCACACATTGACAACCGTTCTGTTAGATAGCTGCGTTTTGGATTTAGAAGCAGATATTTCCCTGGGCTTACTGCTGTTTCTTCCATATGCCGGTAATGGGCTGAAAACGCCTGTTTTGGGACTCTGCAGAGAAAGTGTTTGCAGACTGCTGAATCCACACACGGGTTTAACTCTGGAAGTTGAGTGCACACATTGACAACCGTTCTGTTAGATAGCTGCGTATTGGATTTAGAAGCAGATATTTCCCTGTGCTTACTGCTGTTTCTTCCATATGCCGGTAATGGGCTGAAAACGCCTGTTTTGGGACTCTGCAGAGAAAGTGTTTGCAGACTGCTGAATCCACACACGGGTTTAACTCTGGAAGTTGAGTGCACACATTGACAACCGTTCTGTTAGATAGCTGCGTTTTGGATTTAGAAGCAGATATTTCCCTGTGCTTACTGCTGTTTCTTCCATATGCCGGTAATGGGCTGAAAACGCCTGTTTTGGGACCCTGCAGAGAAAGTGTTTGCAGACTGCTGAATCCACACACGGGTTTAACTCCGGAAGTTGAGTGCACACATTGACAACCGTTCTGTTAGATAGCTGCGTTTTGGATTTAGAAGCAGATATTTCCCTGTGCTTACTGCTGTTTCTTCTATATGCCGGTAATGGGCTGAAAACGCCTGTTTTGGGACTCTGCAGAGAAAGTGTTTGCAGACTGCTGAATCCACACACGGGTTTAACTCTGGAAGTTGAGTGCACACATTGACAACCGTTCTGTTAGATAGCTTCGTTTTGGATTTAGAAGCAGATATTTCCCTGGGCTTACTGCTGTTTCTTCCATAGGCCGGTAATGGGCTGAAAACGCCTGTTTTGGGACTCTGCAGAGAAAGTGTTTGCAGACTGCTGAATCCACACACGGGTTTAACTCTGGAAGTTGAGTGCACACATTGACAACCGTTCTGTTAGATAGCTGCGTTTTGGATTTGAAGCAGATATTTCCCTGGGCTTACTGCTGTTTCTTCCATATGCCGGTAATGGGCTGAAAACGCCTGTTTTGGGACTCTGCAGAGAAAGTGTTTGCAGACTGCTGAATCCACACACGGGTTTAACTCTGGAAGTTGAGTGCACACATTGACAACCGTTCTGTTAGATAGCTGCGTTTTGGATTTAGAAGCAGATATTTCCCTGTGCTTACTGCTGTTTCTTCCATATGCCGGTAATGGGCTGAAAACGCCTGTTTTGGGACTCGGCAGAGAAAGTGTTTGCAGACTGCTGAATCCACACACGGGTTTAACTCTGGAAGTTGAGTGCACACCTTGACAACCGTTCTGTTAGATAGCTGCATTTTGGATTTAGAAGTAGATATTTCCCTGGGCTTACTGCTGTTTCTTCCATATGCCGGTAATGGGCTGAAAACGCCTGTTTTGGGACTCTGCAGAGAAAGTGTTTGCAGACTGCTGAATCCACACACGGGTTTAACTCTGGAAGTTGAGTGCACACATTGACAACCGTTCTGTTAGATAGCTGCGTTTTGGATTTAGAAGCAGATATTTTCCTGCGCTTACTGCTGTTTCTTCCATATGCCGGTAATGGGCTGAAAACGCCTGTTTTGGGACTCTGCAGAGAAAGTGTTTGCAGACTGCTGAATCCACACACGGGTTTAACTCTGGAAGTTGAGTGCACACATTGACAACCGTTCTGTTAGATAGCTGCGTTTTGGATTTAGAAGCAGATATTTCCCTATGTTTACTGCTGTTTCTTCCATATGCCGGTAATGGGCTGAAAACGCCTGGTTTGGGACTCTGCAGAGAAGATGTTTGCAGACTGCTGAATCCACACACTGGTTTAACTCTGGAAGTTGAGTGCACACATTGACAACTGTTCTGTTAGATAGCTGCGTTTTGGATTTAGAAGCAGATATTTCCCTGTGCTTACTGCTGTTTCTTCCATATGCCGGTAATGGTCTGAAAACGCCTGTTTTGGGACTCTGCAGAGAAAGTGTTTGCAGAGTGCTGAATCCACACACAGGTTTAACTCTGGAAGTTGAGTGCACACATTGACAACCGTTCTGTTAGATAGCTGCGTTTTGGATTTAGAAGCAGATATTTCCCTGTGCTTACTGCTGTTTCTTCCATATGCCGGTAATGGGCTGAAAACGCCTGTTTTGGGACTCTGCAGAGAAAGTGTTTGCAGACGGCTGAATCCACACACGGGTTTAACTCTGGAAGTTGAGGCACACGTTGACCACCGTTCTGTTAGATAGCTGCGTTTTGGATTTAGAAGCAGATATTTCCCTGGGCTTACTGCTGTTTTTTCCATAGGCCGGTATTGGGCTGAAAACGCCTGTTTTGGGACTCTGCAGAGAAAGTGTTTGCAGACTGCTGAATCCACACACGGGTTTAACTCTGGAAGTTGAGTGCACACATTGACAACCGTTCTGTTAGATAGCTGCGTTTTGGATTTAGAAGCAGATATTTCCCTGTGCTTACTGCTGTTTATTCCATATGCCGGTAATGGGCTGAAAACGCCTGTTTTGGGACTCTGCAGAGAAAGTGTTTGCAGACTGCTGAATCCACACACGGGTTTAACTCTGGAAGTTGAGTGCACACATTGACAACCGTTCTGTTAGATAGCTGCGTTTTGGATTTAGAAGCAGATATTTCCCTGTGCTTACTGCTGTTTCTTCCATATGCCGGTAATGGGCTGAAAACCCCTGTTTTGGGACTCTGCAGAGAAAGTGTTTGCAGACTGCTGAATCCACACACGGGTTTATCTCTGAAAGTTGAGTGCACACATTGACATCCGTTCTGTTAGATAGCTGCGTTTTGGATTTAGAAGCAGATATTTCCCTGGGCTTACTGCTGTTTCTTCCATATGCCGGTAATGGGCTGAAGACGCCTGTTTTGGGACTCTGCAGAGAAAGTGTTTGCAGACTGCTGAATCCACACACGGGTTTAACTCTGGAAGTTGAGTGCACACATTGACAACCGTTCTGTTAGATAGCTGCGTTTTGGATTTAGAAGCAGATATTTCCCTGGGCTTACTGCTGTTTCTTCCATATGCCGGTAATGGGCTGAAAACGCCTGTTTTGGGACTCTGCAGAGAAAGTGTTTGCAGACTGCTGAATCCACACACGGGTTTAACTCTGGAAGTTCAGTGCACACATTGACAGCCGTTCTGTTAGATAGCTGAGTTTTGGATTTAGAAGCAGATATTTCCCTGTGCTTACTGCTGTTTCTTCCATATGCCGGTAATGGGCTGAAAACGCCTGTTTTGGGACTCTGCAGAGAAAGTGTTTGCAGACTGCTGAATCCACACACGGGTTTAACTCTGGAAGTTGAGTGCACACATTGACAACCGTTCTGTTAGATAGCTGCGTTTTGGATTTAGAAGCAGATATTTCCCTGTGCTTACTGCTGTTTCTTCCATATGCCGGTAATGGGCTGAAAACGCCTGGTTTGGGACTCTGCAGAGAAGATGTTTGCAGACTGCTGAATCCACACACGGGTTTAACTCTGGAAGTTGAGTGCACACATTGACAGCCGTTCTGTTAGATAGCTGCGTTTTGGATTTAGAAGCAGATATTTCCCTGTGCTTACTGCTGTTTCTTCCATATGCCGGTAATGGGCTGAAAACGCCTGTTTTGGGACCCTGCAGAGAAAGTGTTTGCAGACTGCTGAATCCACACACGGGTTTAACTCCGGAAGTTGAGTGCACACATTGACAACCGTTCTGTTAGATAGCTGCGTTTTGGATTTAGAAGCAGATATTTCCCTGTGCTTACTGCTGTTTCTTCCATATGCCGGTAATGGGCTGAAAACGCCTGTTTTGGGACTCTGCAGAGAAAGTGTTTGCAGACTGCTGAATCCACACACGGGTTTAACTCTGGAAGTTGAGTGCACACATTGACAACCGTTCTGTTAGATAGCTGCGTTTTGGATTTAGAAGCAGATATTTCCCTGTGCTTACTGCTGTTTCTTCCATATGCCGGTAATGGGCTGAAAACGCCTGTTTTGGGACTCGGCAGAGAAAGTGTTTGCAGACTGCTGAATCCACACACGGGTTTAACTCTGGAAGTTGAGTGCACACCTTGACTACCGTTCTGTTAGATAGCTGCGTTTTGGATTTAGAAGCAGATATTTCCCTGGGCTTACTGCTGTTTCTTCCATATGCCGGTAATGGGCTGAAAACGCCTGTTTTGGGACTCTGCAGAGAAAGTGTTTGCAGACTGCTGAATCCACACACGGGTTTAACTCTGGAAGTTGAGTGCACACATTGACAACCGTTCTGTTAGATAGCTGCGTTTTGGATTTAGAAGCAGATATTTTCCTGGGCTTACTGCTGTTTCTTCCATATGCCGGTAATGGGCTGAAAACGCCTGTTTTGGGACTCTGCAGAGAAAGTGTTTGCAGACTGCTGAATCCACACACGGGTTTAACTCCGGAAGTTGTGTGCACACATTGACAACCGTTCTGTTAGATAGCTGCGTTTTGGATTTAGAAGCAGATATTTCCCTGTGCTTACTGCTGTTTCTTCCATATGCCGGTAATGGGCTGAAAACGCCTGTTTTGGGACTCTGCAGAGAAAGGGTTTGCAGACTGCTGAATCCACACATGGGTTTAACTCTGGAAGTTGAGTGCACACATTGACAACCGTTCTGTTAGATAGCTGCGTTTTGGATTTAGAAGCAGATATTTCCCTGTGCTTACTGCTGTTTCTTCCATATGCCGGTAATGGGCTGAAAACGCCTGTTTTGGGACTCTGCAGAGAAAGTGTTTGCAGACTGCTGAATCCACACACGGGTTTAACTCTGGAAGTTGAGTGCACACATAGACAGCCGTTCTGTTAGATAGCTGCGTTTTGGATTTAGAAGCAGATATTTTACTGGGCTTACTGCTGTTTCTTCCATATGCCGGTAATGGGCTGAAAACGCCTGTTTTGGGACTCTGCAGAGAAAGTGTTTGCAGACTGCTGAATCCACACACGGGTTTAACTCTGGAAGTTGAGTGCACACCTTGACAACCGTTCTGTTAGATAGCTGCGTTTTGGATTTAGAAGCAGATATTTCCCTGGGCTTACTGCTGTTTCTTCCATATGCCGGTAATGGGCTGAAAACGCCTGTTTTGGGACTCTGCAGAGAAAGTGTTTGCAGACTGCTGAATCCACACACGGGTTTAACTCTGGAAGTTGAGTGCACACATTGACAACCGTTCTGTTAGATAGCTGCGTTTTGGATTTAGAAGCAGATATTTTCCTGGGTTTACTGCTGTTTCTTCCATATGCCGGTAATGGGCTGAAAACGCCTGTTTTGGGACTCTGCAGAGAAAGTGTTTGCAGACTGCTGAATCCACACACGGGTTTAACTCTGGAAGTTGTGTGCACACATTGACAACCGTTCTGTTAGATAGCTGCGTTTTGGATTTAGAAGCAGATATTTCCCTGTGCTTACTGCTGTTTCTTCCATATGCCGGTAATGGGCTGAAAACGCCTGTTTTGGGACTCTGCAGAGAAAGGGTTTGCAGACTGCTGAATCCACACATGGGTTTAACTCTGGAAGTTGAGTGCACACATTGACAACCGTTCTGTTAGATAGCTGCGTTTTGGATTTAGAAGCAGATATTTCCCTGTGCTTACTGCTGTTTCTTCCATATGCCGGTAATGGGCTGAAAACGCCTGTTTTGGGACTCTGCAGAGAAAGTGTTTGCAGACTGCTGAATCCACACACGGGTTTAACTCTGGAAGTTGAGTGCACACATAGACAGCCGTTCTGTTAGATAGCTGCGTTTTGGATTTAGAAGCAGATATTTTACTGGGCTTACTGCTGTTTCTTCCATATGCCGGTAATGGGCTGAAAACGCCTGTTTTGGGACTCTGCAGAGAAAGTGTTTGCAGACTGCTGAATCCACACACGGGTTTAACTCTGGAAGTTGAGTGCACACATTGACAACCGTTCTGTTAGATAGCTGCGTTTTGGATTTAGAAGCAGATATTTCCCTGTGCTTACTGCTGTTTCTTCCATATGCCGGTAATGGGCTGAAAACGCCTGGTTTGGGACTCTGCAGAGAAGATGTTTGCAGACTGCTGAATCCACACACGGGTTTAACTCTGGAAGTTGAGTGCACACATTGACAGCCGTTCTGTTAGATAGCTGCGTTTTGGATTTAGAAGAAGATATTTCCCTGTGCTTACTGCTGTTTCTTCCATATGCCGGTAATGGGCTGAAAACGCCTGTTTTGGGACCCTGCAGAGAAAGTGTTTGCAGACTGCTGAATCCACACACGGGTTTAACTCCGGAAGTTGAGTGCACACATTGACAACCGTTCTGTTAGATAGCTGCGTTTTGGATTTAGAAGCAGATATTTCCCTGTGCTTACTGCTGTTTCTTCCATATGCCGGTAATGGGCTGAAAACGCCTGTTTTGGGACTCTGCAGAGAAAGTGTTTGCAGACTGCTGAATCCACACACGGGTTTAACTCTGGAAGTTGAGTGCACACATTGACAACCGTTCTGTTAGATAGCTGCGTTTTGGATTTAGAAGCAGATATTTCCCTGTGCTTACTGCTGTTTCTTCCATATGCCGGTAATGGGCTGAAAACGCCTGTTTTGGGACTCGGCAGAGAAAGTGTTTGCAGACTGCTGAATCCACACACGGGTTTAACTCTGGAAGTTGAGTGCACACCTTGACAACCGTTCTGTTAGATAGCTGCGTTTTGGATTTAGAAGCAGATATTTCCCTGGGCTTACTGCTGTTTCTTCCATATGCCGGTAATGGGCTGAAAACGCCTGTTTTGGGACTCTGCAGAGAAAGTGTTTGCAGACTGCTGAATCCACACACGGGTTTAACTCTGGAAGTTGAGTGCACACATTGACAACCGTTCTGTTAGATAGCTGCGTTTTGGATTTAGAAGCAGATATTTTCCTGGGCTTACTGCTGTTTCTTCCATATGCCGGTAATGGGCTGAAAACGCCTGTTTTGGGACTCTGCAGAGAAAGTGTTTGCAGACTGCTGAATCCACACACGGGTTTAACTCCGGAAGTTGTGTGCACACATTGACAACCGTTCTGTTAGATAGCTGCGTTTTGGATTTAGAAGCAGATATTTCCCTGTGCTTACTGCTGTTTCTTCCATATGCCGGTAATGGGCTGAAAACGCCTGTTTTGGGACTCTGCAGAGAAAGGGTTTGCAGACTGCTGAATCCACACATGGGTTTAACTCTGGAAGTTGAGTGCACACATTGACAACCGTTCTGTTAGATAGCTGCGTTTTGGATTTAGAAGCAAATATTTCCCTGTGCTTACTGCTGTTTCTTCCATATGCCGGTAATGGGCTGAAAACGCCTGTTTTGGGACTCTGCAGAGAAAGTGTTTGCAGACTGCTGAATCCACACACGGGTTTAACTCTGGAAGTTGAGTGCACACATAGACAGCCGTTCTGTTAGATAGCTGCGTTTTGGATTTAGAAGCAGATATTTTACTGGGCTTACTGCTGTTTCTTCCATATGCCGGTAATGGGCTGAAAACGCCTGTTTTGGGACTCTGCAGAGAAAGTGTTTGCAGACTGCTGAATCCACACACGGGTTTAACTCTGGAAGTTGAGTGCACACCTTGACAACCGTTCTGTTAGATAGCTGCGTTTTGGATTTAGAAGCAGATATTTCCCTGGGCTTACTGCTGTTTCTTCCATATGCCGGTAATGGGCTGAAAACGCCTGTTTTGGGACTCTGCAGAGAAAGTGTTTGCAGACTGCTGAATCCACACACGGGTTTAACTCTGGAAGTTGAGTGCACACATTGACAACCGTTCTGTTAGATAGCTGCGTTTTGGATTTAGAAGCAGATATTTTCCTGGGTTTATTGCTGTTTCTTCCATATGCCGGTAATGGGCTGAAAACGCCTGTTTTGGGACTCTGCAGAGAAAGTGTTTGCAGACTGCTGAATCCACACACGGGTTTAACTCTGGAAGTTGTGTGCACACATTGACAACCGTTCTGTTAGATAGCTGCGTTTTGGATTTAGAAGCAGATATTTCCCTGTGCTTACTGCTGTTTCTTCCATATGCCGGTAATGGGCTGAAAACGCCTGTTTTGGGACTCTGCAGAGAAAGGGTTTGCAGACTGCTGAATCCACACATGGGTTTAACTCTGGAAGTTGAGTGCACACATTGACAACCGTTCTGTTAGATAGCTGCGTTTTGGATTTAGAAGCAGATATTTCCCTGTGCTTACTGCTGTTTCTTCCATATGCCGGTAATGGGCTGAAAACGCCTGTTTTGGGACTCTGCAGAGAAAGTGTTTGCAGACTGCTGAATCCACACACGGGTTTAACTCTGGAAGTTGAGTGCACACATAGACAGCCGTTCTGTTAGATAGCTGCGTTTTGGATTTAGAAGCAGATATTTTACTGGGCTTACTGCTGTTTCTTCCATATGCCGGTAATGGGCTGAAAACGCCTGTTTTGGGACTCTGCAGAGAAAGTGTTTGCAGACTGCTGAATCCACACACGGGTTTAACTCTGGAAGTTGAGTGCACACATTGACAACCGTTCTGTTAGATAGCTGCGTTTTGGATTTAGAAGCAGATATTTCCCTGTGCTTACTGCTGTTTCTTCCATATGCCGGTAATGGGCTGAAAACGCCTGTTTTGGGACTCTGCAGAGAAAGGGTTTGGAGACTGCTGAATCCACACACGGGTTTAACTCTGGAAGTTGAGTGCACACATTGACAACCGTTCTGTTAGATAGCTGCGTTTTGGATTTAGAAGCAGATATTTCCCTGGGCTTACTGCTGTTTCTTCCATATGCCGGTAATGGGCTGAAAACGCCTGTTTTGGGACTCTGCAGAGAAAGTGTTTGCAGACTGCTGAATCCACTCACGGGTTTAACTCTGGAAGTTGAGTGCACACATTGACAGCCGTTTTGTTAGATAGCTGCGTTCTGGATTTAGAAGCAGATATTTCCCTGTGCTTACTGCTGTTTCTTCCATATGCCGGTAATGGGCTGAAAACGCCTGTTTTGGGACTCTGCAGAGAAAGTGTTTGCAGACTGCTGAATCCACACACGGGTTTAACTCTGGAAGTTGAGTGCACACATTGACAACCGTTCTGTTAGATTGCTGCGTTTTGGATTTAGAAGCAGATATTTCCCTGTGCTTACTGCTGTTTATTCCATATGCCGGTAATGGGCTGAAAACGCCTGGTTTGGGACTCTGCAGAGAAGATGTTTGCAGACTGCTGAATCCACACACGGGTTTAACTCTGGAAGTTGAGTGCACACATTGACAACCGTTCTGTTAGAAAGCTGCGTTTTGGATTTAGAAGCAGATATTTCCCTGGGCTTACTGCTGTTTCTTCCATATGCCGGTAATGGGCTGAAAACGCCTGTTTTGGGACTCTGCAGAGAAAGTGTTTGCAGACTGCTGAATCCACACACGGGTTTAACTCTGGAAGTTGAGTGCACACATTGAAAACCGTTCTGTTAGATAGCTGCGTTTTGGATTTAGAAGCAGATATTTTCCTGGGCTTACTGCTGTTTCTTCCATATGCCGGTAATGGGCTGAAAACGCCTTTTTTGGGACTCTGCAGAGAAAGTGTTTGCAGACTGCTGAATCCACACACGGGTTTAACTCTGGAAGTTGAGTGCACACATTGACAACCGTTCTGTTAGATAGCTGCGTTTTGGATTTAGAAGCACATATTCCCCTATGCTTACTGCTGTTTCTTCCATATGCCGGTAATGGGCTGAAAACGCCTGGTTTGGGACTCTGCAGAGAAGATGTTTGCAGACTGCTGAATCCACACACTGGTTTAACTCTGGAAGTTGAGTGCACACATTGACAACTGTTCTGTTAGATAGCTGCGTTTTGGATTTAGAAGCAGATATTTCCCTGTGCTTACTGCTGTTTCTTCCATATGCCGGTAATGGTCTGAAAACGCCTGTTTTGGGACTCTGCAGAGAAAGTGTTTGCAGAGTGCTGAATCCACACACAGGTTTAACTCTGGAAGTTGAGTGCACACATTGACAACCGTTCTGTTAGATAGCTGCGTTTTGGATTTAGAAGCAGATATTTCCCTGTGCTTACTGCTGTTTCTTCCATATGCCGGTAATGGGCTGAAAACGCCTGTTTTGGGACTCTGCAGAGAAAGTGTTTGCAGAAGGCTGAATCCACACACGGGTTTAACTCTGGAAGTTGAGGCACACATTGACCACCGTTCTGTTAGATAGCTGCGTTTTGGATTTAGAAGCAGATATTTCCCTGGGCTTACTGCTGTTTCTTCCATATGCCGGTATTGGGCTGAAAACGCCTGTTTTGGGACTCTGCAGAGAAAGTGTTTGCAGACTGCTGAATCCACACACGGGTTTCACTCTGGAAGTTGAGTGCACACATTGACAACCGTTCTGTTAGCTAGCTGCGTTTTGGATTTAGAAGCAGATATTTCCCTGTGCTTACTGCTGTTTATTCCTTATGCCGGTAATGGGCTGAAAACGCCTGTTTTGGGACTCTGCAGAGAAAGTGTTTGCAGACTGCTGAATCCACACACGGGTTTAACTCTGGAAGTTGAGTGCAGACATTGACAACCGTTCTGTTAGATAGCTGCGTTTTGGATTTAGAAGCAGATATTTCCCTGTGCTTACTGCTGTTTCTTCCATATGCCGGTAATGGGCTGAAAACCCCTGTTTTGGGACTCTGCAGAGAAAGTGTTTGCAGACTGCTGAATCCACACACGGGTTTATCTCTGGAAGTTGAGTGCACACATTGACAACCGTTCTGTTAGATAGCTGCGTTTTGGATTTAGAAGCAGATATTTCCCTGGGCTTACTGCTGTTTCTTCCATATGCCGGTAATGGGCTGAAAACGCCTGTTTTGGGACTCTGCAGAGAAAGTGTTTGCAGACTGCTGAATCCACACACGGGTTTAACTCTGGAAGTTGAGTGCACACATTGACAACCGTTCTGTTAGATAGCTGCGTTTTGGATTTAGAAGCAGATATTTCCCTGTGCTGACTGCTGTTTCTTCCATATGCCGATAATGGGCTGAAAACGCCTGTTTTGGGACTCTGCAGAGAAAGTGTTTGCAGACTGCTGAATCCACACACGGGTTTAACTCTGGAAGATGAGTGCACACATTGACAGCCGTTCTGTTAGATAGCTGAGTTTTGGATTTAGAAGCAGATATTTCCCTGTGCTTACTGCTGTTTCTTCCATATGCCGGTAATGGGCTGAAAACGCCTGTTTTGGGACTCTGCAGAGAAAGTGTTTGCAGACTGCTGAATCCACACACGGGTTTAACTCTGGAAGTTGAGTGCACACATTGACAACCGTTCTGTTAGATAGCTGCGTTTTGGATTTAGAAGCAGATATTTCCCTGTGCTTACTGCTGTTTCTTCCATATGCCGGTAATGGGCTGAAAACGCCTGTTTTGGGACTCTGCAGAGAAAGTGTTTGCAGACTGCTGAATCCACACACGGGTTTAACTCTGGAAGTTGAGTGCACACATTGACAACCGTTCTGTTAGATAGCTGCGTTTTGGATTTAGAAGCAGATATTTCCCTGTGCTTACTGCTGTTTCTTCCATATGCCGGTAATGGGCTGAAAACGCCTGGTTTGGGACTCTGCAGAGAAGATGTTTGCAGACTGCTGAATCCACACACGGATTTAACTCTGGAAGTTGAGTGCACACATTGACAGCCGTTCTGTTAGATAGCTGCGTTTTGGATTTAGAAGCAGATATTTCCCTGTGCTTACTGCTGTTTCTTCCATATGCCGGTAATGGACTGAAAACGCCTGTTTTGGGACCCTGCAGAGAAAGTGTTTGCAGACTGCTGAATCCACACACGGGTTTAACTCCGGAAGTTCAGTGCACACATTGACAACCGTTCTGTTAGATAGCTGCGTTTTGGATTTAGAAGCAGATATTTCCCTGTGCTTACTGCTGTTTCTTCCCTATGCCGGTAATGGGCTGAAAACGCCTGTTTTGGGACTCTGCAGAGAAAGTGTTTGCAGACTGCTGAATCCACACACGGGTTTAACTCTGGAAGTTGAGTGCACACATTGACAACCGTTCTGTTAGATAGCTGCGTTTTGGATTTAGAAGCAGATATTTCCCTGGGCTTACTGCTGTTTCTTCCATAGGCCGGTAATGGGCTGAAAACGCCTGTTTTGGGACTCTGCAGAGAAAGTGTTTGCAGACTGCTGAATCCACACACGGGTTTAACTCTGGAAGTTGAGTGCACACATTGACAACCGTTCTGTTAGATAGCTGCGTTTTGGATTTGAAGCAGATATTTCCCTGTGCTTACTGCTGTTTCTTCCCTATGCCGGTAATGGGCTGAAAACGCCTGGTTTGGGACTCTGCAGAGAAGATGTTTACAGACTGCTGAATCCACACACGGTTTTAACTCTGGATGTTGAGTGCACACATTGACAACCGTTCTGTTAGATAGCTGCGTTTTGGATTTAGAAGCAGATAATTCCCTGGGCTTACTGCTGTTTCTTCCATATGCCAGCAATGGGCTGAAAACGCCTGTTTTGGGTCTCTGCAGAGAAAGTGTTTGCAGACTGCTGAATCCACACACGGGTTTAACTCTGGAAGTTGAGTGCACACATTGACAACCGTTCTGTTAGATAGCTGCGTTTTGGATTTAGAAGCAGATATTTCCCTGTGCTTACTGCTGTTTCTTCCATATGCCGGTAATGGGCTGAAAACGCCTGTTTTGGGACTCTGCAGAGAAGGTGTTTGCAGACTGCTGAATCCACACACGGGTTTAACTCTGGAAGTTGAGTGCACACATTGACAACCGTTCTGTTAGATAGCTGCGTTTTGGATTTAGAAGCAGATAATTCCCTGGGCTTACTGCTGTTTCTTCCATATGCCGGTAATGGGCTGAAAACGCCTGGTTTGGGACTCTGCAGAGAAGATGTATGCAGACTGCTGAATCCACACACGGCTTTAACTCTGGAAGTTGAGTGCACACATTGACAGCCGTTCTGTTAGATAGCTGCGTTTTGGATTTAGAAGCAGATATTTCCCTGTGCTTACTGCTGTTTCTTCCATATGCCGGTAATGGGCTGAAAACGCCTGTTTTGGGACTCTGCAGAGAAAGTGTTTGCAGACTGCTGAATCCACACACGGGTTTAACTCCGGAAGTTGAGTGCACACATTGACAACCGTTCTGTTAGATAGCTGCGTTTTGGATTTAGAAGCAGATATTTCCCTGTGCTTACTGCTGTTTCTTCCATATGCCGGTAATGGGCTGAAAACGCCTGTTTTGGGACTCTGCAGAGAAAGTGTTTGCAGACTGCTGAATCCACACACGGGTTTAACTCTGGAAGTTGAGTGCACACATTGACAACCGTTCTGTTAGATAGCTGCGTTTTGGATTTAGAAGCAGATATTTCCCTGGGCTTACTGCTGTTTCTTCCATAGGCCGGTAATGGGCTGAAAACGCCTGTTTTGGGACTCTGCAGAGAAAGTTTTTGCAGACTGCTGAATCCACACACGGGTTTAACTCTGGAAGTTGAGTGCACACATTGACAACCGTTCTGTTAGATAGCTGCGTTTTGGATTTAGAAGCAGATATTTCCCTGTGCTTACTGCTGTTTCTTCCATATGCCGGTAATGGGCTGAAAACGCCTGTTTTGGGACTCTGCAGAGAAAGTGTTTGCAGACTGCTGAATCCACACACGGGTTTAACTCTGGAAGTTGAGTGCACTCATTGACAACCGTTCTGTTAGATAGCTGCGTTTTGGATTTAGAAGCAGATATTTCCCTGGGCTTACTGCTGTTTCTTCCATATGCCGGTAATGGGCTGAAAACGCCTGTTTTGGGACTCTGCAGAGAAAGTGTTTGCAGACTGCTGAATCCACACACGGGTTTAACTCTGGAAGTTGAGAGCACACATTGACAACCATTCTGTTAGATAGCTGCGTTTTGGATATAGAAGCAGATATTTCCCTGTGCTTACTGCTGTTTCTTCCATATGCCGGTAAAGGGCTGAAAACGCCTGGTTTAGGACTCTGCAGAGAAGATGTTTACAGACTGCTGAATCCACACACGGTTTTAACTCTGGAAGTTGAGTGCACACATTGACAACCGTTCTGTTAGATAGCTGCGTTTTGGATTTAGAAGCAGATAATTCCCTGGGCTTACTGCTGTTTCTTCCATATGCCAGTAATGGGCTGAAAACGCCTGTTTTGGGTCTCTGCAGAGAAAGTGTTTGCAGACTGCTGAATCCACACACGGGTTTAACTCTGGAAGTTGAGTGCACACATTGACAACCGTTCTGTTATATAGCTGCGTTTTGGATTTAGAAGTAGATATTTCCCTATGCTTACTGCTGTTTCTTCCATATGCCGGTAATGGGCTGAAAACGCCTGGTTTGGGACTCTGCAGAGAAAGTGTTTGCAGAGTGCTGAATCCACACACAGGTTTAACTCTGGAAGTTGAGTGCACACATTGACAACCGTTTTGTTAGATAGCTGCGTTTTGTATTTAGAAGCTGATATTTCCCTGTGCTTACTGCTGTTTCTTCCATATGCCGGTAATGGGCTGAAAACGCCTGTTTTGGGACTCTGCAGAGAAAGTGTTTGCAGAGTGCTGAATCCACACACAGGTTTAACTCTGGAAGTTGAGTGCACACATTGACAACCGTTCTGTTAGATAGCTGCGTTTTGGATTTAGAAGCAGATATTTCCCTGGGCTTACTGCTGTTTCTTCCATATGCCGGTAACGGGCTGAAAACGCCTGTTTTGGGACTCTGCAGAGAAAGTGTTTGCAGACTGCTGAATCCACACACGGGTTTAACTCTGGAAGTTGAGAGCACACATTGACAACCGTTCTGTTAGATAGCTGCGTTTTGGATTTAGAAGCAGATATTTCCCTGGGCTTACTGCTGTTTCTTCCATATGCCGGTAATGGGCTGACAACGCCTGGTTTGGGACTCTGCAGAGAAGATGTTTACAGACTGCTGAATTCACACACGGTTTTAACTCTGGAAGTTGAGTGCACACATTCACAACCGTTCTGTTAGATAGCTGCGTTTTGGATTTAGAAGCAGATAATTCCCTGGGCTTACTGCTATTTCTTCCATATGCCAGTAATGGGCTGAAAACGCCTGTTTTGGGTCTCTGCAGAGAAAGTGTTTGCAGACTGCTGAATCCACACACGGGTTTAACTCTGGAAGTTGAGTGCACACATTGACAACCGTTCTGTTAGATAGCTGCGTTTTGGATTTAGAAGCAGATATTTCCCTGTGCTTACTGCTGTTTCTTCCATATGCCGGTAATGGGCTGAAAACGCCTGTTTTGGGACTCTGCAGAGAAAGTGTTTGCAGACTGCTGAATCCACACACGGGTTTAACTCTGGAAGTTGAGTGCACACATTGACAACCGTTCTGTTAGATAGCTGCCTTTTGGATTTAGAAGCAGATATTTCCCTGGGCTTACTGCTGTTTATTCCATATGCCGGTAATGGGCTGAAAACGCCTGTTTTGGGACTCTGCAGAGAAAGTGTTTGCAGACTGCTGAATCCACACACGGGTTTAACTCTGGAAGTTGAGTGCACACATTGACAACCGTTCTGTTAGATAGCTGCGTTTTGGATTTAGAAGCAGATATTTCCCTGTGCTTACTGCTGTTTCTTCCATATGCCGGTAATGGGCTGAAAACGCCTGTTTTGGGACTCTGCAGAGAAAGTGTTTGCAGACTGCTGAATCCACACACGGGTTTAACTCCGGAAGTTGAGTGCACACATTGACAACCGTTCTGTTAGATAGCTGCGTTTTGGATTTAGAAGCAGATATTTCCCTGTGCTTACTGCTGTTTCTTCCATATGCCGGTAATGGGCTGAAAACGCCTGTTTTGGGACTCTGCAGAGAAAGTGTTTGCAGACTGCTGAATCCACACACGGGTTTAACTCTGGAAGTTGAGTGCACACATTGACAACCGTTCTGTTAGATAGCTGCGTTTTGGATTTAGAAGCAGATATTTCCCTGGGCTTACTGCTGTTTCTTCCATAGGCCGGTAATGGGCTGAAAACCCCTGTTTTGGGACTCTGCAGAGAAAGTGTTTGCAGACTGCTGAATCCACACACGGGTTTAACTCTGGAAGTTGAGTGCACACATTGACAACCGTTCTGTTAGATAGCTGCGTTTTGGATTTAGAAGCAGATATTTCCCTGTGCTTACTGCTGTTTCTTCCATATGCCGGTAAAGGGCTGAAAACGCCTGGTTTGGGACTCTGCAGAGAAGATGTTTACAGACTGCTGAATCCACACACGGGTTTAACTCTGGAAGTTGAGTGCACACATTGACAACCGTTCTGTTAGATAGCTGCGTTTTGGATTTAGAAGCAGATAATTCCCTGGGCTTACTGCTGTTTCTTCCATATGCCAGTAATGGGCTGAAAACGCCTGTTTTGGGTCTCTGCAGAGAAAGTGTTTGCAGACTGCTGAATCCACACACGGGTTTAACTCTGGAAGTTGAGTGCACACATTGACAACCGTTCTGTTAGATAGCTGCGTTTTGGATTTAGAAGCAGATATTTCCCTATGCTTACTGCTGTTTCTTCCATATGCCGGTAATGGGCTGAAAACGCCTGGTTTGGGACTCTGCAGAGAAGATGTTTGCAGACTGTTGAATCCACACACCGGTTTAACTCTGGAAGTTGAGTGCACACGTTGACAACCGTTCTGTTAGATAGCTGCGTTTTGTATTTAGAAGCTGATATTTCCCTGTGCTTACTGCTGTTTCTTCCATATGCCGGTAATGGGCTGAAAACGCCTGGTTTGGGACTCTGCAGAGAAGATGTTTACAGACTGCTGAATCCACACACGGTTTTAACTCTGGAAGTTGAGTGCACACATTCACAACCGTTCTGTTAGATAGCTGCGTTTTGGATTTAGAAGCAGATAATTCCCTGGGCTTACTGCTGTTTCTTCCATATGCCAGTAATGGGCTGAAAACGCCTGTTTTGGGTCTCTGCAGAGAAAGTGTTTGCAGACTGCTGAATCCACACACGGGTTTAACTCTGGAAGTTGAGTGCACACATTGACAACCGTTCTGTTAGATAGCTGCGTTTTGGATTTAGAAGCAGATATTTCCCTGTGCTTACTGCTGTTTCTTCCATATGCCGGTAATGGGCTGAAAACGCCTGTTTTGGGACTCTGCAGAGAACGTGTTTGCAGACTGCTGAATCCACACACGGGTTTAACTCTGGAAGTTGAGGCACACATTGACCACCGTTCTGTTAGATAGCTGCGTTTTGGATTTAGAAGCAGATATTTCCCTGGGCTTACTGCTGTTTCTTCCATATGCCGGTATTGGGCTGAAAACGCCTGTTTTGGGACTCTGCAGAGAAAGTGTTTGCAGACTGCTGAATCCACACACGGGTTTAACTCTGGAAGTTGAGTGCACACATTGAAAACCGTTCTGTTAGATAGCTGCGTTTTGGATTTAGAAGCAGATATTTCCCTGTGCTTACTGCTGTTTATTCCATATGCCGGTAATGGGCTGAAAACGCCTGTTTTGGGACTCTGCAGAGAAAGTGTTTGCAGACTGCTGAATCCACACACGGGTTTAACTCTGGAAGTTGAGTGCAGACATTGACAACCGTTCTGTTAGATAGCTGCGTTTTGGATTTAGAAGCAGATATTTCCCTGTGCTTACTGCTGTTTCTTCCATATGCCGGTAATGGGCTGAAAACCCCTGTTTTGGGACTCTGCAGAGAAAGTGTTTGCAGACTGCTGAATCCACACACGGGTTTAACTCTGGAAGTTGAGTGCACACATGGACAACCGTTCTGTTAGATAGCTGCGTTTTGGATTTAGAAGCAGATATTTCCCTGGGCTTACTGCTGTTTCTTCCATATGCCGGTAATGGGCTGAAAACGCCTGTTTTGGGACTCTGCAGAGAAAGTGTTTGCAGACTGCTGAATCCACACACGGGTTTAACTCTGGAAGTTGAGTGCACACATTGACAACCGTTCTGTTAGATAGCTGCGTTTTGGATTTAGAAGCAGATATTTCCCTGTGCTTACTGCTGTTTCTTCCATATGCCGGTAATGGGCTGAAAACGCCTGGTTTGGGACTCTGCAGAGAAGATGTTTGCAGACTGCTGAATCCACACACGGGTTTAACTCTGGAAGTTGAGTGCACACATTGACAGCCGTTCTGTTAGATAGCTGCGTTTTGGATTTAGAAGCAGATATTTCCCTGTGCTTACTGCTGTTTCTTCCATATGCCGGTAATGGGCTGAAAACGCCTGTTTTGGGACTCTGCAGAGAAAGTGTTTGCAGACTGCTGAATCCACACACGGGTTTAACTCTGGAAGTTGAGTGCACACATTGACAACCGTTCTGTTAGATAGCTGCGTTTTGGATTTAGAAGCAGATATTTCCCAGGGCTTACTGCTGTTTCTTCCATAGGCCGGTAATGGGCTGAAAACGCCTGTTTTGGGACTCTGCAGAGAAAGTGTTTGCAGACTGCTGAATCCACACACGGGTTTAACTCTGGAAGTTGAGTGCACACATTGACAACCGTTCTGTTAGATAGCTGCGTTTTGGATTTAGAAGCAGATATTTCCCTGTGCTTACTGCTGTTTCTTCCATATGCCGGTAAAGGGCTGAAAACGCCTGGTTTGGGACTCTGCAGAGAAGATGTTTACAGACTGCTGAATCCACACACGGGTTTAACTCTGGAAGTTGAGTGCACACATTGACAACCGTTCTGTTAGATAGCTGCGTTTTGGATTTAGAAGCAGATAATTCCCTGGGCTTACTGCTGTTTCTTCCATATGCCAGTAATGGGCTGAAAACGCCTGTTTTGGGTCTCTGCAGAGAAAGTGTTTGCAGACTGCTGAATCCACACACGGGTTTAACTCTGGAAGTTGAGTGCACACATTGACAACCGTTCTGTTAGATAGCTGCGTTTTGGATTTAGAAGTAGATATTTCCCTATGCTTACTGCTGTTTCTTCCATATGCCGGTATTGGGCTGAAAACGCCTGGTTTGGGACTCTGCAGAGAAGATGTTTGCAGACTGCTGAATCCACACACCGGTTTAACTCTGGAAGTTGAGTGCACACGTTGACAACCGTTCTGTTAGATAGCTGCGTTTTGTATTTAGAAGCTGATATTTCCCTGTGCTTACTGCTGTTTCTTCCATATGCCGGTAATGGGCTGAAAACGCCTGTTTTGGGACTCTGCAGAGAAAGTGTTTGCAGACTGCTGAATCCACACACAGGTTTAACTCTGGAAGTTGAGTGCACACATTGACAACCATTCTGTTAGATAGCTGTGTTTTGGATTTAGAAGGAGATATTTCCCTGTGCTTACTGCTGTTTCTTCCATATGCCGGTAATGGGCTGAAAACCCCTGTTTTGGGACTCTGCAGAGAAAGTGTTTGCAGACTGCTGAATCCACACACGGGTTTAACTCTGGAAGTTGAGTGCACACATGGACAACCGTTCTGTTAGATAGCTGCGTTTTGGATTTAGAAGCAGATATTTCCCTGGGCTTACTGCTGTTTCTTCCATATGCCGGTAATGGGCTGAAAACGCCTGTTTTGGGACTCTGCAGAGAAAGTGTTTGCAGACTGCTGAATCCACACACGGGTTTAACTCTGGAAGTTGAGTGCACACATTGACAACCGTTCTGTTAGATAGCTGCGTTTTGGATTTAGAAGCAGATATTTCCCTGGGCTTACTGCTGTTTCTTCCATATGCCGGTAATGGGCTGAAAACGCCTGTTTTGGGACTCTGCAGAGAAAGTGTTTGCAGACTGCTGAATCCACACACGGGTTTAACTCTGGAAGATAAGTGCACACATTGACAGCCGTTCTGTTAGATAGCTTCGTTTTGGATTTAGAAGCAGATATTTCCCTGTGCTTACTGCTGTTTCTTCCATATGCCGGTAATGGGCTGAAAGCGCCTGTTTTGGGACTCTGCAGAGAAAGTGTTTGCAGACTGCTGAATCCACACACGGGTTTAACTCTGGAAGTTGAGTGCACACATTGACAACCGTTCTGTTAGATAACTGCGTTTTTAATTTAGAAGCAGATATTTCCCGGTGCTTACTGCTGTTTCTTCCATATGCCGGTAATGGGCTGAAAACGCCTGTTTTGGGACTCTGCAAAGAAAGTGTTTGCAGACTGCTGAATCCACACACGGGTTTAACTCTGGAAGTTGAGTGCACACATTGACAACCGTTCTGTTAGATAGCTGCGTTTTGGATTTAGAAGCAGATATTTCCCTGTGCTTACTGCTGTTTCTTCCATATGCCGGTAATGGGCTGAAAACGCCTGGTTTGGGACTCTGCAGAGAAGATGTTTGCAGACTGCTGAATCCACACACGGGTTTAACTCTGGAAGTTGAGTGCACACATTGACAGCCGTTCTGTTAGATAGCTGCGTTTTGGATTTAGAAGCAGATATTTCCCTGTGCTTACTGCTGTTTCTTCCATATGCCGGTAATGGGCTGAAAACGCCTGTTTTGGGACTCTGCAGAGAAAGTGTTTGCAGACTGCTGAATCCACACACGGGTTTAACTCCGGAAGTTGAGTGCACAGATTGACAACCGTTCTGTTAGATAGCTGCGTTTTGGATTTAGAAGCAGATATTTCCCTGTGCTTACTGCTGTTTCTTCCATATGCCGGTAATGGGCTGAAAACGCCTGTTTTGGGACTCTGCAAAGAAAGTGTTTGCAGACTGCTGAATCCACACACGGGTTTAAATCTGGAAGTTGAGTGCACACATTGACAACCGTTCTGTTAGATAGCTGCGTTTTGGATTTAGAAGCAGATATTTCCCTGTGCTTACTGCTGTTTCTTCCATATGCCGGTAATGGGCTGAAAACGCCTGTTTTGGGACTCTGCAGAGAAAGTGTTTGCAGACTGCTGAATCCACACACGGGTTTAACTCTGGAAGTTGAGTGCACACATTGACAACCGCTCCGTTAGATAGCTGCGCTTTGGATTTAGAAGCAGATATTTCCCTGGGCTTACTGCTGTTTCTTCCATATACCGGTAATGGGCTGAAAATGCCTGTTTTGGGACTCTGCAGTGAAACTGTTTGCAGACTGCTGAATCCACAAACGGGTTTAACTCTGGAAGTTGAGTGCATACACTGACAACCGTTCTGTTAGATAGCTGCGTTTTGGATTTAGAAGCAGATATTTCCCTGTGCTTACTGCTGTTTCTTCCATATGCCGGTAATGGGCTGAAAACGCCTGGTTTGGGACTCTGCAGAGAAGATGTTTGCAGACTGCTGAATCCACACACGGGTTTAACTCTGGAAGTTGAGTGCACACATTGACAGCCGTTCTGTTAGATAGCTGCGTTTTGGATTTAGAAGCAGATATTTCCCTGTGCTTACTGCTGTTTCTTCCATATGCCGGTAATGGGCTGAAAACGCCTGTTTTGGGACTCTGCAGAGAAAGTGTTTGCAGACTGCTGAATCCACACACGGGTTTAACTCTGGAAGTTGAGTGCACACATTGACAACCGTTCTGTTAGATAGCTGCGTTTTGGATTTAGAAGCAGATATTTCCCTGGGCTTACTGCTGTTTCTTCCATAGGCCGGTAATGGGCTGAAAACGCCTGTTTTGGGACTCTGCAGAGAAAGTGTTTGCAGACTGCTGAATCCACACACGGGTTTAACTCTGGAAGTTGAGTGCACACATTGACAACCGTTCTGTTAGATAGCTGCGTTTTGGATTTAGAAGCAGATATTTCCCTGTGCTTACTGCTGTTTCTTCCATATGCCGGTAATGGGCTGAAAACGCCTGATTTGGGACTCTGCAGAGAAAGTGTTTGCAGACTGCTGAATCCACACACGGGTTTAACTCTGGAAGTTGAGTGCACACATTGACAACCGTTCTGTTAGATAGCTGCGTTTTGGATTTAGAAGCAGATATTTCCCTGGGCTTACTGCTGTTTCTTCCATATGCCGGTAATGGGCTGAAAACGCCTGTTTTGGGACTCTGCAGAGAAAGTGTTTGCAGACTGCTGAATCCACACACGGGTTTAACTCTGGAAGTTGAGAGCACACATTGACAACCGTTCTGTTAGATAGCTGCGTTTTGGATTTAGAAGCAGATATTTCCCTGTGCTTACTGCTGTTTCTTCCATATGCCGGTAATGGGCTGAAAACGCCTGGTTTGGGACTCTGCAGAGAAGATGTTTACAGACTGCTGAATCCACACACGGTTTTAACTCTGGAAGTTGAGTGCACACATTGACAACCGTTCTGTTAGATAGCTGCGTTTTGGATTTAGAAGCAGATAATTCCCTGGGCTTACTGCTGTTTCTTCCATATGCCAGTAATGGGCTGAAAACGCCTGTTTTGGGTCTCTGCAGAGAAAGTGTTTGCAGACTGCTGAAACCACACACGGGTTTAACTCTGGAAGTTGAGTGCACACATTGACAACCGTTCTGTTAGATAGCTACATTTTGGATTTAGAAGTAGATATTTCCCTATGCTTACTGCTGTTTCTTCCATATGCCGGTAATGGGTTGAAAACGCCTGGTTTGGGACTCTGCAGAGAAGATGTTTGCAGACTGCTGAATCCACACACCGGTTTAACTCTGGAAGTTGAGTGCACACATTGACAACCGTTCTGTTAGATAGCTGTGTTTTGTATTTAGAAGCTGATATTTCCCTGTGCTTACTGCTGTTTCTTCCATATGCCTGTAATGGGCTGAAAACGCCTGTTTTGGGACTCTGCAGAGAAAGTGTTTGCAGACTGCTGAATCCACACACAGGTTTAACTCTGGAAGTTGAGTGCACACATTGACAACCGTTCTGTTAGATAGCTGCGTTTTGGATTTAGAAGGAGATATTTCCCTGTGCTTACTGCTGTTTCTTACATATGCCGGTAATGGGCTGAAAACGCCTGTTTTGGGACTCTGCAGAGAAAGTGTTTGCAGAGTGCTGAATCCACACACGGGTTTAACTCTGGAAGTTGAGTGCACACATTGACAACCGTTCTGTTAGATAGCTGCGTTTTGGATTTAGAAGCAGATATTTCCCTGTGCTTACTGCTGTTTCTTCCATATGCCGGTAATGGGCTGAAAAAGCCTGTTTTGGGACTCTGCAGAGAAAGTGTTTGCAGACTGCTGAATCCACACACGGGTTTAACTCTGGAAGTTGAGTGCACACATTGACAACCGCTCCGTTAGATAGCTGCGCTTTGGATTTAGAAGCAGATATTTCCCTGGGCTTACTGCTGTTTCTTCCATATGCCGGTAATGGGCTGAAAACGCCTGTTTTGGGACTCTGCAGAGAAAGTGTTTGCAGACTGCTGAATCCACACACGGGTTTAACTCTGGAAGTTGAGTGCACACATTGACAACCGTTCTGTTAGATAGCTGCGTTTTGGATTTAGAAGCAGATATTTCCCTGTGCTTACTGCTGTTTCTTCCATATGCCGGTAATGGGCTGAAAACGCCTGTTTTGGGACTCTGTAGAGAAAGTGTTTGCAGACTGCTGAATCCACACACGGGTTTCACTCTGGAAGTTGAGTGCACACATTGACAACCGTTCTGTTAGTTAGCTCCGTTTTGGATTTAGAAGCAGATATTTCCCTGGGCTTACTGCTGTTTCTTCCATATGCCGGTAATGGGCTGAAAACGCCTGTTTTGGGACTCTGCAGAGAAAGTGTTTGCAGACTGCTGAATCTACACACGGGTTTAACTCTGGAAGTTGAGTGCACACATTGACAGCCGTTCTGTTAGATAGCTGCGTTTTGGATTTAGAAGCAGATATTTCCCTGTGCTTACTGCTGTTTCTTCCATATTCCGGTAATGGGCTGAAAACGCCTGTTTTGGGACTCTGCAGAGAAAGTGTTTGCAGACTGCTGAATCCACACACGGGTTTAACTCTGGAAGTTGAGTGCACACATTGACAACCGTTCTGTTAGATAGCTGCGTTTTGGATTTAGAAGCAGATATTTCCCTGTGCTTACTGCTGTTTCTTCCATATGCCGGTAATCGGCTGAAAACGCCTGTTTTGGGACTCTGCAGAGAAAGTGTTTGCAGACTGCTGAATCCACACACGGGTTTAACTCTGGAAGTTGAGTGCACACATTGACAACCGTTCTGTTAGATAGCTGCGTTTTCGATTTAGAAGCAGATATTTCCCTGTGCTTACTGCTGTTTCTTCCATATGCCGGTAATGGGCTGAAAACCCCTGTTTTGGGACTCTGCAGAGAAAGTGTTTGCAGACTGCTGAATCCACACACGGGTTTAACTCTGGAAGTTGAGTGCACACATTGACAACCGTTCTGTTAGATAGCTGCGTTTTGGATTTAGAAGCAGATATTTCCCTGTGCTTACTGCTGTTTCTTCCATATGCCGGTAATGGGCTGAAAACGCCTGTTTTGGGACTCTGCAGAGAAAGTGTTTGCAGACTGCTGAATCCACACACGGGTTTAACTCTGGAAGTTGAGTGCACACATTGACAACCGTTCTGTTAGATAGCTGCGTTTTGGATTTAGAAGCAGATATTTCCCTAGGCTTACTGCTGTTTCTCCCATATGACGCTAATGGGCTGAAAACTCCTGGTTTGGGACCCTGCAGAGAAAGTGTTTGCAGACTGCTGAATCCACACACGGGTTTAACTCTGGAAGTTGACTGCACACATTGACAACCGTTCTGTTAGATAGCTGCATTTTGGATTTAGAAGCAGATATTTCCCTGGGCTTACTGCTGTTTCTTCCATATGCCGGTAATGGGCTGAAAACGCCTGTTTTGGGACTCTGCAGAGAAAGTGTTTGCAGACTGCTGAATCCACACACGTGTTTAATTCTGGAAGTTGAGTGCAGACATTGACAGTCGTTCTGTTAGATAGCTGCGTTTTGGATTTAGAGGCAGATATTTCCTTGTGCTTACTGCTGTTTCTTCCATATGCCGGTAATGGGCTGAAAACGCCTGTTTTGGGACTCTGCAGAGAAAGTATTTGCAGACTGCTGAATCCACACATGGGTTTAACTCTCGAAGTTGAGTGCACACATTGACAACCGTTCTGTTAGATAGCTGCGTTTTGGATTTAGAAGCAGATATTTCCCTGTGCTTACTGCTGTTTCTTCCATATGCCGGTAATGGGCTGAAAACGCCTGTTTTGGGACTCTGCAGAGAAAGTGTTTGCAGACTGCTGAATCCACACACGGGTTTAACTCTGGAAGTTGAGTGCACACATTGACAACCGTTCTGTTAGATAGCTTCGTTTTGGATTTAGAAGCAGATATTTCCCTGTGCTTACTGCTGTTTCTTCCATATGCCGGTAATCGGCTGAAAACGCCTGTTTTGGGACTCTGCAGAGAAAGTGTTTGCAGACTGCTGAATCCACACACGGGTTTCACTCTGGAAGTTGAGTGCACACATTGACAACCGTTCTGTTAGTTAGCTCCGTTTTGGATTTAGAAGCAGATATTTCCCTGGGCTTACTGCTGTTTCTTCCATATGCCGGTAATGGGCTGAAAACGCCTGTTTTGGGACTCTGCAGAGAAAGTGTTTGCAGACTGCTGAATCCACACACGGGTTTAACTCTGGAAGTTGAGAGCACACATTGACAACCGTTCTGTTAGATAGCTGCGTTTTGGATTTAGAAGCAGATATTTCCCTGTGCTTACTGCTGTTTCTTCCATATGCCGGTAATGGGCTGAAAACGCCTGGTTTGGGACTCTGCAGAGAAGATGTTTACAGACTGCTGAATCCACACACGGTTTTAACTCTGGAAGTTGAGTGCACACATTGACAACCGTTCTGTTAGATAGCTGCGTTTTGGATTTAGAAGCAGATAATTCCCTGGGCTTACTGCTGTTTCTTCCATATGCCAGTAATGGGCTGAAAACGCCTGTTTTGGGTCTCTGCAGAGAAAGTGTTTGCAGACTGCTGAAACCACACACGGGTTTAACTCTGGAAGTTGAGTGCACACATTGACAACCGTTCTGTTAGATAGCTACATTTTGGATTTAGAAGTAGATATTTCCCTATGCTTACTGCTGTTTCTTCCATATGCCGGTAATGGGTTGAAAACGCCTGGTTTGGGACTCTGCAGAGAAGATGTTTGCAGACTGCTGAATCCACACACCGGTTTAACTCTGGAAGTTGAGTGCACACATTGACAACCGTTCTGTTAGATAGCTGTGTTTTGTATTTAGAAGCTGATATTTCCCTGTGCTTACTGCTGTTTCTTCCATATGCCTGTAATGGGCTGAAAACGCCTGTTTTGGGACTCTGCAGAGAAAGTGTTTGCAGACTGCTGAATCCACACACAGGTTTAACTCTGGAAGTTGAGTGCACACATTGACAACCGTTCTGTTAGATAGCTGCGTTTTGGATTTAGAAGGAGATATTTCCCTGTGCTTACTGCTGTTTCTTACATATGCCGGTAATGGGCTGAAAACGCCTGTTTTGGGACTCTGCAGAGAAAGTGTTTGCAGAGTGCTGAATCCACACACGGGTTTAACTCTGGAAGTTGAGTGCACACATTGACAACCGTTCTGTTAGATAGCTGCGTTTTGGATTTAGAAGCAGATATTTCCCTGTGCTTACTGCTGTTTCTTCCATATGCCGGTAATGGGCTGAAAAAGCCTGTTTTGGGACTCTGCAGAGAAAGTGTTTGCAGACTGCTGAATCCACACACGGGTTTAACTCTGGAAGTTGAGTGCACACATTGACAACCGCTCCGTTAGATAGCTGCGCTTTGGATTTAGAAGCAGATATTTCCCTGGGCTTACTGCTGTTTCTTCCATATGCCGGTAATGGGCTGAAAACGCCTGTTTTGGGACTCTGCAGAGAAAGTGTTTGCAGACTGCTGAATCCACACACGGGTTTAACTCTGGAAGTTGAGTGCACACATTGACAACCGTTCTGTTAGATAGCTGCGTTTTGGATTTAGAAGCAGATATTTCCCTGTGCTTACTGCTGTTTCTTCCATATGCCGGTAATGGGCTGAAAACGCCTGTTTTGGGACTCTGTAGAGAAAGTGTTTGCAGACTGCTGAATCCACACACGGGTTTCACTCTGGAAGTTGAGTGCACACATTGACAACCGTTCTGTTAGTTAGCTCCGTTTTGGATTTAGAAGCAGATATTTCCCTGGGCTTACTGCTGTTTCTTCCATATGCCGGTAATGGGCTGAAAACGCCTGTTTTGGGACTCTGCAGAGAAAGTGTTTGCAGACTGCTGAATCTACACACGGGTTTAACTCTGGAAGTTGAGTGCACACATTGACAGCCGTTCTGTTAGATAGCTGCGTTTTGGATTTAGAAGCAGATATTTCCCTGTGCTTACTGCTGTTTCTTCCATATTCCGGTAATGGGCTGAAAACGCCTGTTTTGGGACTCTGCAGAGAAAGTGTTTGCAGACTGCTGAATCCACACACGGGTTTAACTCTGGAAGTTGAGTGCACACATTGACAACCGTTCTGTTAGATAGCTGCGTTTTGGATTTAGAAGCAGATATTTCCCTGTGCTTACTGCTGTTTCTTCCATATGCCGGTAATCGGCTGAAAACGCCTGTTTTGGGACTCTGCAGAGAAAGTGTTTGCAGACTGCTGAATCCACACACGGGTTTAACTCTGGAAGTTGAGTGCACACATTGACAACCGTTCTGTTAGATAGCTGCGTTTTCGATTTAGAAGCAGATATTTCCCTGTGCTTACTGCTGTTTCTTCCATATGCCCGGTAATGGGCTGAAAACCCCTGTTTTGGGACTCTGCAGAGAAAGTGTTTGCAGACTGCTGAATCCACACACGGGTTTAACTCTGGAAGTTGAGTGCACACATTGACAACCGTTCTGTTAGATAGCTGCGTTTTGGATTTAGAAGCAGATATTTCCCTGTGCTTACTGCTGTTTCTTCCATATGCCGGTAATGGGCTGAAAACGCCTGTTTTGGGACTCTGCAGAGAAAGTGTTTGCAGACTGCTGAATCCACACACGGGTTTAACTCTGGAAGTTGAGTGCACACATTGACAACCGTTCTGTTAGATAGCTGCGTTTTGGATTTAGAAGCAGATATTTCCCTAGGCTTACTGCTGTTTCTCCCATATGCCGCTAATGGGCTGAAAACTCCTGGTTTGGGGACCCTGCAGAGAAAGTGTTTGCAGACTGCTGAATCCACACACGGGTTTAACTCTGGAAGTTGACTGCACACATTGACAACCGTTCTGTTAGATAGCTGCATTTTGGATTTAGAAGCAGATATTTCCCTGGGCTTACTGCTGTTTCTTCCATATGCCGGTAATGGGCTGAAAACGCCTGTTTTGGGACTCTGCAGAGAAAGTGTTTGCAGACTGCTGAATCCACACACGTGTTTAATTCTGGAAGTTGAGTGCAGACATTGACAGTCGTTCTGTTAGATAGCTGCGTTTTGGATTTAGAGGCAGATATTTCCTTGTGCTTACTGCTGTTTCTTCCATATGCCGGTAATGGGCTGAAAACGCCTGTTTTGGGACTCTGCAGAGAAAGTATTTGCAGACTGCTGAATCCACACATGGGTTTAACTCTCGAAGTTGAGTGCACACATTGACAACCGTTCTGTTAGATAGCTGCGTTTTGGATTTAGAAGCAGATATTTCCCTGTGCTTACTGCTGTTTCTTCCATATGCCGGTAATGGGCTGAAAACGCCTGTTTTGGGACTCTGCAGAGAAAGTGTTTGCAGACTGCTGAATCCACACACGGGTTTAACTCTGGAAGTTGAGTGCACACATTGACAACCGTTCTGTTAGATAGCTTCGTTTTGGATTTAGAAGCAGATATTTCCCTGTGCTTACTGCTGTTTCTTCCATATGCCGGTAATCGGCTGAAAACGCCTGTTTTGGGACTCTGCAGAGAAAGTGTTTGCAGACTGCTGAATCCACACACGGGTTTAACTCTGGAAGTTGAGTGCACACATTGACAACCGTTCTGTTAGATAGCTGCATTTTGGATTTAGAAGCAGATATTTCCCTGTACTTACTGCTGTTTCTTCCATATGCCGGTAATGGGCTGAAAACGCCTGTTTTGGGACTCTGCAGAGAAAGTGTTTGCAGACTGCTGAATCCACACACGGGTTTAACTCTGGAAGTTGAGTGCACACATTGACAACCGTTCTGTTAGATAGCTGCGTTTTGGATTTAGAAGCAGATATTTCCCTGTGCTTACTGCTGTTTCTTCCATATGCCGGTAATGGGCTGAAAACGCCTGTTTTGGGACTCTGCAGAGAAAGTGTTTGCAGACTGCTGAATCCACACACGGGTTTAACTCTGGAAGTTGAGTGCACACATTGACAACCGTTCTGCTAGATAGCTGCGTTTTGGATTTAGAAGCAGATATTTCCCTGGGCTTACTGCTGTTTCTTCCATATGCCGGTAAAGGGCTGAAAACGCCTGTTTTGGGACTCTGCAGAGAAAGTGTTTGCAGACTGCTGAATCCACACACGGGTTTAACTCTGGAAGTTGAGTGAACACATTGACAACCGTTTTGTTAGATAGCTGCGTTTTGGATTTAGAGGCAGATATTTCCCTGTGCTTACTGCTGTTTCTTCCATATGCCGGTAATGGGCTGAAAACGCCTGTTTTGGGACTCTGCAGAGAAAGTGTTTGCAGACTGCTGAATCCACACACGGGTTTAACTCTGGAAGTTGAGTGCACACATTGACAACCGTTCTGTTAGATAGCTGCGTTTTGGATTTAGAAGCAGATATTTCCCTGTGCTTACTGCTGTTTCTTCCATATGCCGGTAATGGGCTGAAAACGCCTGCTTCGGGACTCTGCAGAAAAAGTGTTTGAAGACTGCTGAATCCACACACGTGTTTAACTCTGGAAGTTGAGTGAACACATTGACAACCGTTCTGTTAGATATCTGTGTTTTGGATTTAGAAGCAGATATTTCTCTGTGCTGACTGCTGTTTCTTCCATATGCCGGTAATGGGCTGAAAATGCCTGTTTTAGGACTCTGTAGAGAAAGTGTTGGCAGACTGCTGAATCCACACACGGGTTTAACTCTGGAAGTTGAGTGCACACATTGACAACTGTTCTGTTAGTTAGCTGCGTTTTGGATTTAGAAGCAGATATTTCCCTGGGCTTACTGCTGTTTCTTCCATATGCCGGTAATGGGCTGAAAACGCCTGTTTCGGGACTCTGCAGAGAATGTATTTGCAGACTGCTGAATCCACACACGGGTTTAACTCTGGAAGTAGAGTGCCCACGTTGACAACCGTTCTGTTAGATAGCTGCGTTTTGGATTTAGAAGCAGATATATCCCTGTTCTGACTGCTGTTTCTTCCATATGCCGGTAATGGGCTGAAAACGCCTGTTTTGGGACTCTGCAGAGAAAGTGTTTGGAGACTGCTGAATCCACACACGGGTTTAACTCTGGAAGTTGAGTGCACACATTGACAACCGTTCTGTTAGATAGCTGCATTTTGGAATTAGAAGCAGATATTTCCCTGTGCTTACTACTGTTTCTTCCATATGCCGGTATTGGGTTGAAAATGCCTGTTTTGGGACTCTGCAGAGAAAGTGTTTGCAGACTGCTGAATCCACACAGGGTTTTAACTCTGGAAGTTGAGTGAACACATTGACAACCGTTCTGTTAGATAGCTGCGTTATGGATTTAGAAGCAGAAATTTCCCTGTGCTTACTGCTGTTTCTTCCATATGCCGGTAACGGGCTGAAAGCGCCTGTTTTGGGACTCTGCAGAGAAAGTGTTTGCAGACTGTTGAATCCACAAACGGTTTTAACTCTTGAAATTGAGTGCACACATTGACAACCGTTTTGTTAGATTGCTGCGTTTTGGATTTAGAAGCAGATATTTCCCTGTGCTTACTGCTGTTTCTTCCATATGCCGGTAACGGGCTGAAAACGCCTGTTTTGGGACTCTGCAGAGAAAGTGTTTGCAGACTGCTGAATCCACACACGGGTTTAACTCTGGAAGTTGAGTGCACACATTGACAACCGTTCTGTTAGTTAGCTGCGTTTTGGATTTAGAAGCATATATTTCCCTGTGCTTACTGCTGTTTCTTCCATATGCCGGTAATGGGCTGAAAACGCCTGTTTTGGGACTCTGCAGAGAAAGTGTTCGCTGACTGTTGAATCCACACACGGGTTTAACTCTGGAAGTTGAGTGCACACATTGACAACCGTTCTGTTAGATAGCTGCGTTATGGATGTAGAAGCAGATATTTCCCTGTGCTTACTGCTGTTTCTTCCATATGCCGGTAATGGGCTGAAAACGCCTGTTTGGGGACTCTGCAGAGAAAGTGTTTGCAGACTGCTGAATCCACACACGGGTTTAACTCTGGAAGTTGAGTGCACACATTGACAACCATTCTCTTAGATAGCTGCGTTTTGGATTTAGAAGCATATATTTCCCTGTGCTTACTGCTGTTTCTTCCATATGCCGGTAATGGGCTGAAAACGCCTGTTTTGGGACTCTGCAGAGAAAGTGTTTGCAGACTGCTGAATCCACAAACGGGTTTAACTCTGGAAGTTGAGTGCACACATTGACAACCATTCTGTTAGATAGCTGCATTTTGGATTTAGAAGCAGATATTTCCCTGTGCTGACTGCTCTTTCTTCCATATGCTGGTAATGGGCTGAAAACGCCTGTTTTGTGACTCTGCAGAAAAAGTGTTTGAAGACTGCTGAATCCACACACGTGTTTAACTCTGGAAGTTGAGTGCACACATTAACAACCGTTCTGTTAGATATCTGCGTTTTGGATTTAGAAGCAGATATTTCTCTGTGCTGACTGCTGTTTCTTCCATATGCCGGTAATGGGCTGAAAATGCCTGTTTTGGGACTCTGTACAGGAAGTGTTTGCAGACTGCTGAATCCACACACGGTTTTAACTCTGGAAGTTGAGTGCACACATTGACAACCGTTCTGTTAGATAGCTGCGTTTTGGATTTAGAAGCAGATATTTCCCTGTGCTTACTGCTGTTTCTTCCATATGCCGGTAATCGGCTGAAAACGCCTGTTTTGGGACTCTGCAGAGAAAGTGTTTGCAGACTGCTGAATCCACACACGGGTTTAACTCTGGAAGTTGAGTGCACACATTGACAACCGTTCTGTTAGATAGCTGCGTTTTCGATTTAGAAGCAGATATTTCCCTGTGCTTACTGCTGTTTCTTCCATATGCCGGTAATGGACTGAAAACCCCTGTTTTGGGACTCTGCAGAGAAAGTGTTTGCAGACTGCTGAATCCACACACGGGTTTAACTCTGGAAGTTGAGTGCACACATTGACAACCGTTCTGTTAGATAGCTGCGTTTTGGATTTAGAAGCAGATATTTCCCTGTGCTTACTGCTGTTTCTTCCATATGCCGGTAATGGGCTGAAACCGCCTGTTTTGGGACTCTGCAGAGAAAGTGTTTGCAGACTGCTGAATCCACACACGGGTTTAACTCTGGAAGTTGAGTGCACACATTGACAACCGTTCTGTTAGATAGCTGCGTTTTGGATTTAGAAGCAGATATTTCCCTAGGCTTACTGCTGTTTCTTCCATATGCCGCTAATGGGCTGAAAACTCCTGGTTTGGGACCCTGCAGAGAAAGTGTTTGCAGACTGCTGAATCCACACACGGGTTTAACTCTGGAAGTTGACTGCACACATTGACAACCGTTCTGTTAGATAGCTGCGTTTTGGATTTAGAAGCAGATATTTCCCTGGGCTTACTGCTGTTTCTTCCATATGCCGGTAATGGGCTGAAAACGCCTGTTTTGGGACTCTGCAGAGAAAGTGTTTGCAGACTGCTGAATCCACACATGGGTTTAACTCTGGAAGTTGAGTGCACACATTGACAACCGTTCTGTTAGATAGCTGCGTTTTGGATTTAGAAGCAGATATTTCCCTGGGCTTACTGCTGTTTCTTCCATATGCCGGTAATGGGCTGAAAACGCCTGTTTTGGGACTCTGCAGAGAAAGTGTTTGCAGACTGCTGAATCCACACACGGGTTTAACTCTGGAAGTTGAGTGCACACATTGACAACCGTTCTTTTAGATAGCTGCGTTTTGGATTTAGAAGCAGATATTTCCCTGTGCTTACTGCTGTTTCTTCCATATGCCGGTAATGGGCTGAAAACCCCTGTTTGGGGACTCTGCAGAGAAAGTGTTTGCAGACTGCTGAATCCACACACGGGTTTAACTCTGGAAGTTGAGTGCACACATTGACAACCGATCTGTTAGATAGCTGCGTTTTGGATTTAGAAGCAGATATTTCCCTGGGCTTACTGCTGTTTCTTCCATATGCCGGTAATGGGCTGAAAACGCCTGTTTTGGGACTCTGCAGAGAAAGTGTTTGCAGACTGCTGAATCCACACACGGGTTTAACTCTGGAAGTTGAGTGCACACATTGACAGTCGTTCTGTTAGATAGCTGCGTTTTGGATTTAGAGGCAGATATTTCCTTGTGCTTACTGCTGTTTCTTCCATATGCCGGTAATGCCTGAAAACGCCTGTTTTGGGACTCTGCAGAGAAAGTGTTTGCAGACTGCTGAATCCACACATGGGTTTAACTCTCGAAGTTGAGTGCACACATTGACAACCGTTCTGTTAGATAGCTGCGTTTTGGATTTAGAAGCAGATATTTCCCTGTGCTTACTGCTGTTTCTTCCATATGCCGGTAATGGGCTGAAAACGCCTGTTTTGGGACTCTGCAGAGAAAGTGTTTGCAGACTGCTGAATCCACACAGGGGTTTAACTCTGGAAGTTGAGTGCACACATTGACAACCATTCTGTTAGATAGCTGCGTTTTGGATTTAGAAGCAGATATTTCCCTGTGCTTACTGCTGTTTCTTCCATATGCCGGTAATCGGCTGAAAACGCCTGTTTTGGGACTCTGCAGAGAAAGTGTTTGCAGACTGCTGAATCCACACACGGGTTTAACTCTGGAAGTTGAGTGCACACATTGACAACCGTTCTGTTAGATAGCTGCATTTTGGATTTAGAAGCAGATATTTCCCTGTGCTTACTGCTGTTTCTTCCATATGCCGGTAATGGGCTGAAAACGCCTGTTTTGGGACTCTGCAGAGAAAGTGTTTGCAGACTGCTGAATCCACACACGGGTTTAACTCTGGAAGTTGAGTGCACACATTGACAACCGTTCTGTTAGATAGCTGCGTTTTGGATTTAGAAGCAGATATTTCCCTGTGCTTACTGCTGTTTCTTCCATATGCCGGTAATGGGCTGAAAACGCCTGTTTTGGGACTCTGCAGAGAAAGTGTTTGCAGACTGCTGAATCCACACACGGGTTTAACTCTGGAAGTTGAGTGCACACATTGACAACCGTTCTGCTAGATAGCTGCGTTTTGGATTTAGAAGCAGATATTTCCCTGGGCTTACTGCTGTTTCTTCCATATGCCGGTAAAGGGCTGAAAACGCCTGTTTTGGGACTCTGCAGAGAAAGTGTTTGCAAACTGCTGAATCCACACACGGGTTTAACTCTGGAAGTTGAGTGAACACATTGACAACCGTTCTGTTAGATAGCTGCGTTTTGGATTTAGAAGCAGATATTTCCCTGTGCTTACTGCTGTTTCTTCCATATGCCGGTAATGGGCTGAAAACGCCTGTTTTGGGACTCTGCAGAGAAAGTGTTTGCAGACTGCTGAATCCACACACGGGTTTAACTCTGGAAGTTGAGTGCACACATTGACAACCGTTCTGTTAGATATCTGCGTTTTGGATTTAGAAGCAGATATTTCTCTGTGCTGACTGCTGTTTCTTCCATATGCCGGTAATGGGCTGAAAATGCCTGTTTTAGGACTCTGTAGAGAAAGTGTTGGCAGACTGCTGAATCCACATACGGGTTTAACTCTGGAAGTTGAGTGCACACATTGACAACTGTTCTGTTAGTTAGCTGCGTTTTGGATTTAGAAGCAGATATTTCCCTGGGCTTACTGCTGTTTCTTCCATATGCCGGTAATGGGCTGAAAACGCCTGTTTCGGGACTCTGCAGAGAATGTATTTGCAGACTGCTGAATCCACACACGGGTTTAACTCTGGAAGTTGAGTGCCCACGTTGACAACCGTTCTGTTAGATAGCTGCGTTTTGGATTTAGAAGCAGATATATCCCTGTTCTGACTGCTGTTTCTTCCATATGCCGGTAATGGGCTGAAAACGCCTGTTTTGGGACTCTGCAGAGAAAGTGTTTGGAGACTGCTGAATCCACACACGGGTTTAACTCTGGAAGTTGAGTGCACACATTGACAACCGTTCTGTTAGATAGCTGCATTTTGGAATTAGAAGCAGATATTTCCCTGTGCTTACTGCTGTTTCTTCCATATGCCGGTATTGGGTTGAAAATGCCTGTTTTGGGACTCTGCAGAGAAAGTGTTTGCAGACTGCTGAATCCACACAGGGTTTTAACTCTGGAAGTTGAGTGAACACATTGACATCCGTTCTGTTAGATAGCTGCGTTATGGATTTAGAAGCAGACATTTCCCTGTGCTTACTGCTGTTTCTTCCATATGCCGGTAACGGGCTGAAAGCGCCTGTTTTGGGACTCTGCAGAGAAAGTGTTTGCAGACTGTTGAATACACAAACGGTTTTAACTCTTGAAGTTGAGTGCACACATTGACAACCGTTTTGTTAGATTGCTGCGTTTTGGATTTAGAAGCAGATATTTCCCTGTGCTTACTGCTGTTTCTTCCATATGCCGGTAATGGGCTGAAAACGTCTGTTTTGGGACTCTGCAGAGAAAGTGTTTGCAGACTGCTGAATCCACACACGGGTTTAACTCTGGAAGTTGAGTGCACACATTGACAACCGTTCTGTTAGTTAGCTGCGTTTTGGATTTAGAAGCAGATATTTCCCTGGGCTTACTGCTGTTTCTTCCATATGCCGGTAATGGGCTGAAAACGCCTGTTTTGGGACTCTGCAGAGAAAGTGTTCGCTGACTGTTGAATCCACACACGGGTTTAACTCTGGATGTTGAGTGCACACATTGACAACCGTTCTGTTAGATAGCTGCGTTATGGATGTAGAAGCAGATATTTCCCTGTGCTTACTGCTGTTTCTTCCATATGCCGGTAATGGGTTGAAAGCGCCTGTTTTGGGACTCTGCAGAGAAACTGTTTGCAGACTGCTGAATCCACACACGGGTTTAACTCTGGAAGTTGAGTGCACACATTGACAACCATTCTGTTAGATAGCTGCGTTTTGGATTTAGAAGCATATATTTCCCTGTGCTTACTGCTGTTTCTTCCATATGCCGGTAATGGGCTGAAAACGCCTGTTTTGGGACTATGCAGAGAAAGTGTTTGCAGACTGCTGAATCCACAAACGGGTTTAACTCTGGAAGTTGAGTGCACACATTGACAACCATTCTGTTAGATAGCTGCATTTTGGATTTAGAAGCAGATATTTCCCTGTGCTGACTGCTCTTTCTTCCATATGCTGGTAATGGGCTGAAAACGCCTGTTTTGTGACTCTGCAGAAAAAGTGTTTGAAGACTGCTGAATCCACACACGTGTTTAACTCTGGAAGTTGAGTGCACACATTAACAACCGTTCTGTTAGATATCTGCGTTTTGGATTTAGAAGCAGATATTTCTCTGTGCTGACTGCTGTTTCTTCCATATGCCGGTAATGGGCTGAAAATGCCTGTTTTGGGACTCTGTACAGGAAGTGTTTGCAGACTGCTGAATCCACACACGGGTTTAACTCTGGAAGTTGAGTGCACACATTGACAACCGTTTTGTTAGTTAGCTGCGTTTTGGATTTAGAAGCAGATATTTCCCTGTGCTTACTGCTGTTTCATCCATATGCCGGTAATGGGCTGAAAACGCTTGTTTTGGGACACTGCAGAGAAAGTGTTTGCAGACTGCTGAATCCACACACGGGTTTAACACTGGAAGTTGAGTGCACACGTTGACAACCGTTCTGTTAGATAGCTGCGTTTTGGATTTAGAAGCAGATATTTCCCTGTGCTTACTGCTGTTTCTTCCATATGCCGGTAAAGGGCTGAAAACGCCTGTTGTGGGACTCTGCAGAGAAAGTCTTTGCAGACTGCTGAATCCACACACGGGTTTAACTCTGGAAGTTGAGTGCACACATTGACAACCGTTCTGTTAGATAGCCGTGTTATGGATTTAGAAGCAGACATTTCCCTGTGCTTACTGCTGTTTCTTCCATATGCCGGTAATGGGCTGAAAACGCCTGTTTTGGGACTCTGCAGAGAAAGTGTTTGCAGACTGCTGAATCCACACACGGGTTTAACTCTGGAAGTTGAGTGCACACATTGACAACCGTTCTGTTAGATACCTCCGTTTTGGATTTAGAAGCCGATATTTCCCTGTGCTGACTGCTGTTTCTTCCATATGCCGCTAATGGGCTGAAAACGCCTGTTTTGGGACTCTGCAGAGAAAGTGTTTGAAGACTGCTGAATCCACACACGTGTTTAACTCTGGAAGTTGAGTGCACACATTGACAACCGTTCTGTTAGATATCTGCGTTTTGGATTTAGAAGCAGATATTTCCCTGTGCTTACTGCTGTTTCATCCATATGCCGGTAATGGGCTAAAAACGACTGTTTTGGATCTCTGGAGAGAAAGTGTTTGCAGACTGCTGAATCAACAAACGGGTTTAACTCCGGAAGTTGAGTGCACACATTGACACCCGTTCTGTTAGATAGCTGCGTTTTTTATTTAGAAGCAGATATTTCCCTGTGCTTACTGCTGTTTCTTCCATATGCCGGTATTGGGTTGAAAATGCCTTTTTTGGGACTCTGCAGAGAAAGTGTTTGCAGACTGCTGAATCCACACAGGGTTTTAACTGTGGAAGTTGAGTGCACACATTGACAACCGTTCTGTTAGATAGCTGCGTTATGGATTTAGAAGCAGACATTTCCCTGTGCTTACTGCTGTTTCTTCCATATGCCGGTAATGGGCTGAAAGCGCCTGTTTTGGGACTCTGCAGAGAAAGTGTTTGCAGACTGCTGAATCCACAAACGGTTTTAACTCTTGAAGTTGAGTGCACACATTGACAACCGTTCTGTTAGATTGCTGCGTTTTGGATTTAGAAGCAGATATTTCCCTGTGCTTACTGCTGTTTCTTCCATATGCCGGTAATGGGCTGAAAACGCCTGTTTTGGGACTCTGCAGAGAAAGTGTTTGCAGACTGCTGAATCCACACATGGATTTCACTCTGGAAGTTGAGTGCACACATTGACAACCGTTCTGTTAGATAGCTGCGTTTTGGATTTAGAGGCATATATTTCCCTGTGCTTACTGCTGTTTCTTCCTTATGCCGGTAATGGGCTGAAAACGCCTGTTTTGGGACTCTGCAAAGAAAGTGTTCGCTGACTGTTGAATCCACACACGGGTTTAACTCTGGAAGTTGAGTGCACATATTGACAGCCGTTCTGTTAGATAGCTGCGTTATGGATGTAGAAGCAGATATTTCCCTGTGCTTACTGCTGTTTCTTCCATATGCCGGTAATGGGCTGAAAACCCCTGTTTTGGGACTCTGCAGAGAAAGTGTTTGCACACTGCTGAATCCACACACGGGTTTAACTCTGGAAGTTGAGTGCAGGCATTGACAACCGTTCTGTTAGATAGCTGCGTTTTGGATTTAGAAGCATATATTTCCCTGTGCTTACTGCTGTTTCTTCCTTACGCCGGTAATGGGCTGAAAACGCCTGTTTTGGGACTCTGCAGAGAAAGTGTTTGCAGACTGCTGAATCCACACACGGGTTTAACTCTGGAAGTTGAGTGCACACATTGACAACCGTTCTGTTAGATATCTGCGTTTTGGATTTAGAAGCAGATATTTTTCTGTGCTGACTGCTGTTTCTTCCATATGCCGGTAATGGGCTGAAAATGCCTGTTTTAGGACTCTGTAGAGAAAGTGTTGGCAGACTGCTGAATCCACACACGGGTTTAACTCTGGAGGTTGAGTGCACACATTTACAACTGTTCTGTTAGTTAGCTGTGTTTTGGATTTAGAAGCAGATATTTCCCTGTGCTTACTGCTGTTTCTTCCATATGCCGGTAATGGGCTGAAAACGCCTGTTTTGGGACTCTGCAGAGAAAGTATTTGCAGACTGCTGAATCCACACATGGGTTTCACTCTGGAAGTTGAGTGCACACATTGACAACCGTTCTGTTAGATAGCTGCGTTTTGGATTTAGAAGCATATATTTCCCTGTGCTTACTGCTGTTTCTTCCATATGCCGGTAATGGGCTGAAAACGCCTGTTGTGGGACTCTGCAGAGAAAGTGTTTGCAGACTACAAAATCCACACACGGGTTTAACTCTGGAAATTGAGTGCACACATTGACGACCGTTCTGTTAGATAGCTGCGTTTTGGATTTAGAAGCAGATATTTCCCAGTGCTTACTGCTGTTTCTTCCATATGCCGGTAATGGGCTGAAAACGCCTGATTTGGGACTCTGCAGAGAAAGTGTTTGCAGACTGCTGAATCCACACACGGTTTAACTCTGGAAGTTCAGTGCACACATTGACAACCGTTCTGTTAGATAGCTGCGTTTTGGATTTAGAAGCATATATTTCCCTGTGCTTACTGCTGTTTCTTCCATATGCCGGTAACGGGCTGAAAACGCCTGTTTTGGGATTCTGCAGAGAAAGTGTTTGCAGACTGCTGAATCCACAAACGGGTTTAACTCTGGAAGTTGAGTGCACACATTGACAACCGTTCTGTTAGATAGCTGCGTTTTGGATTTAGAAGCAGATATTTCCCTGTGCTTACTGCTGTTTCTTCCATATGCCAGTAATGGGCTGAAAACGCCTGTTTTGGGACTCTGCAGAGAAAGTGTTTGAAGACTGCTGAATCCACACACGGGTTTATCTCTGGAAGTTGAGTGCACACATTGACAACCGTTCTGTTAGATAGCTGCAGTTTGGATTTAGAAGCAGATATATCCCTGTGCTGACTGCTGTTTCTTCCATATGCCTGTAATGGGCTGAAAACGCCTGTTTTGGGACTCTGCAGAGAAAGTGTTTGCAGACTGCTGAATCCACACACGGGTTTAACTCTGGAAGTTGAGTGCACACATTGACAACCGTTCTGTTAGATAGCTGCGTTTTGGATTTAGAAGCAGATATTTCCCTGTGCTTACTGCTGTTTCTTCCATAGGCCGGTAATGGGCTGAAAACGCCTGTTTTGGGACTCTGCAGAGAAAGTGTTTGCAGACTGCTGAATCCACACACGGTTTAACTCTGGAAGTTGAGTGCACCCAATGACAACCGTTCTCTTAGATAGCTGCGTTTTGGATTTGAAGCAGATATTTCCCTGTGCTTACTGCTGTTTCTTCCATATGCCGCTATTGGGTTGAAAACGCCTGTTTTGGGACCTGCAGAGAAAGTGTTTGCAGACTGCTGAATCCACACACGGGTTTAACTCTGGAAGTTGAGTGCACACATTGACAACCGTTCTGTTACATAGCTGCGTTTTGGATTTAGAAGCAGACATTTCCCTGTGCTTACTGCTGTTTCTTCCATATGCCGGTAATGGACTGTAAACGCCTGTTTTGGGACTCTGCAGAGAAAGTCTTTGCAGACTGCTGAATCCACACACGGGTTTAACTCTGGAAGTTGAGTGCACACATTGACAACCGTTCTGTTAGATAGCTGCGTTTTGGATTTAGAAGCAGATATTTCCCTGTGCATACTCCGGTTTCTTCCGTATGCCGGTAATGGGCTGAAAACGCCTGTTTTGTGACTCTGCAGAAAAAGTGTCTGAAGACTGCTGAATACACACACGTGTTTAACTCTGAAAGTTGAGTGCACACATTGACAACCGTTCTGTTAGATATCTGCGTTTTGGATTTAGAAGCAGATATTTCTCTGTGCTGACTGCTGTTTCTTCCATATGCCGGTAATGGGCTGAAAATGCCTGTTTTGGGACTCTGTACAGAAAGTGTTTGCAGACTGCTGAATCCACACACGGGTTTAACTCTGGAATTTGAGTGCACACATTGACAACCGTTCTGTTAGTTAGCTGCGTTTTGGATTTAGAAGCAGATATTTCCCTGTGCTGACTGCTGTTTCATCCATATGCCGGTAATGGGCTGAAAACGCCTGTTTTGGGACTCTGCAGAGAAAGTATTTGCAGACTGCTGAATCCACACACGGGTTTAACTCTGGAAGTTGAGTGCACACGTTGACAACCGTTCTGTTAGATAGCTGCGTTTTGGATTTAGAAGCAGATATTTCCCTGGGCTTACTGCTGTTTATTCCATATGCCGGCAATGGGCTGAAAACGCCTGTTGTGTGACTCTGCAGAGAAAGTGTTTGCAGACTGCTGAATCCACACACGGGTTTAACTCTGGAAGTTGAGAGCACACATTGACAACCGTTCTGTTAGATAGCTGCGTTTTGGATTTAGAGGCATATATTTCCCTGTGCTGACTGCTGTTTCTTCCATATGCCCGTAATGGGCTGAAAACGTCTGTTTTGGGACTCTGCAGAGAAAGTGTTTGAAGACTGCTGAATCCACACACGTGTTTAACTCCGGAAGTTGAGTGCACACTTTGACAACCGTTCTGTTAGATATCTGCGTTTTGGATTTAGAAGCAGATATTTCTCTGTGCTGACTGCTGTTTCTTCCATACGCCAGTAATGGGCTGAAAATGCCTGTTTTGGGACTCTGTACAGAAAGTGTTTGCAGACTGCTGAATCCACACACGGGTTTAACTCTGGAAGTTGAGTGCACACATTTTCAACCGTTCAGTTAGTTAGCTGCGTTTTGGATTTAGAAGCAGATATTTCCCTGTGCTTACTGCTGTTTCTTCCATATGCCGGTAATGGGCTGAAAACACCTGTTTTGGAACTCTGCAGAGAAAGTGTTTGCAGACTGCTGAATCCAGAAACAGGTTTAACTCTGGAAGTTGAGTGCACACATTGACACCCGTTCTGTTAGATAGCTGCGTTTTTTATTTAGAAGCAGATATTTCCCTGTGCTTACTGCTGTTTCTTCCATATTCCGGTAATGGGCTGAAAACGCCTGTTTCGGGACTCTGAAGAGAAAGTGTTTGCAGACTGCTGAATCCACACACGGGTTAACCTCTGGAAATTGAGTGCACACATTGACAACCGTTCTGTTAGATAGCTGCATTTTGGAATTAGAAGCAGATATTTCCCTGTGCTTACTGCTATTTCTTCCATATGCCGGTATTGGGTTGAAAATGCCTGTTTTGGGACTCTGCAGAGAAAGTGTTTGCAGACTGCTGAATCCACACAGGGTTTTAACTCTGGAAGTTGAGTGCACACATTGACAACCGTTCTGTTAGATAGCTGCGTTATGGATTTAGAAGCAGACATTTCCCTGTGCTTACTGCTGTTTCTTTCATATGCCGGTAATGGGCTGAAAACGCCTGTTTTGGGACTCTGCAGAGAAAGTGTTTGCAGACTGCTGAATCCACAAACGTGTTTAACTCTGGAAGTTGAGTGCACACATTGACAACCGTTCTGTTAGATATCTGCGTTTTGGATTTAGAAGCAGATATTTCTCTGTGCTGACTGCTGTTTCTTCCATATGCCAGTAATGGGCTTTAAATGCCTGCTTTGGGACTCTGTACAGAAAGTGTTTGCAGACTGCTGAATCCACACACGGGTTTAACTCTGGAAGTTGAGTGCACACATTGACACCCGTTCTGTTAGATAGCTGCGTTTTTTATTTAGAAGCAGATATTTCCCTGTGCTTACTGCTGTTTCTTCCATATGCCGGTAATGGGCTGAAAACGCCTGTTTTGGGACTCTGCAGAGAAAGTGTTTGCACACTGCTGAATCCACACACGGGTTTAACTCTGGAAGTTGAGTGCAGGCATTGACAACCGTTCTGTTAGATAGCTGCGTTTTGGATTTAGAAGCATATATTTCCCTGTGCTTACTGCTGTTTCTTCCATATGCCGGTAATGGGCTGAAAACGCCTGTTTTGGGACTCTGCAGAGAAAGTGTTTGCAGACTGCTGAATCCACACACGTGTTTAACTCTGGAAGTTGAGTGCACACATTGACAACCGTTCTGTTAGATATCTGCGTTTTGGATTTAGAAGCAGATATTTATCTGTGCTGACTGCTGTTTCTTCCATAGGCCGGTAATGGGCTGAAAATGCCTGTTTTAGGACTCTGTAGAGAAAGTGTTGGCAGACTGCTGAATCCACACACGGGTTTAACTCTGGAAGTTGAGTGCACACATTGACAACCGTTCTGTTAGATAGCTGCATTTTGGATTTAGAAGCAGATATTTCCCTGTTCTTACTGCTTTTTCATCCATATGCCGGTAATGGTCTGAAAACGCCTGTTTTGGGACTCTGCAGAGAAAGAGTTTGCAGACTGCTGAATCCACACATGGTTTAACTCTGGAAGTTGAGTGCACACAATGACAACCGTTCTGTTATTTAGCTGCGTTTTGGATTTAGAAGCTGTTATTTCCCTGGGCTTACTGCTGTTTCTTCCCTATGCCTTTATTGGGTTGAAAACGCGTGTTTTGGGACCTGCAGAGAAAGTGTTTTCAGACTGCTGAATCCACACACGGGTTTAACTCTGGAAGTTCAGTGCACACATTGACAACCGTTCTGTTAGATAGCTGTGTTATGGATTTAGAAGCAGACATTTCCCTGTGCTTACTGCTGTTTCTTCCATATGCGGGTAATGGGCTGAAAACGCCTGTTTTGGGACTCTGCAGAAAAAGTGTTTGAAGACTGCTGAATCCACACACGGGTTTAACTCTGGAAGTTGAGTGCACACATTGACAACCGTTCTGTTAGTTAGCTGCGTTTTGGATTTAGAAGCAGATATTTCCCTGTGCTTACTGCTGTTTCTTCCATATGCCGGTAATGGGCTGAAAACTCCTGTTTTGGAACTCTGCAGAGAAAGTGTTTGCAGACTGCTGAATCCACAAACGTGCTTAATTCTGGAAGTTGAGTGCACACATTGACACCCGTTCTGTTAGATAGCTGCGTTTTTTATTTAGAAGCAGATATTTCCCTGTGCTTACTGCTGTTTCTTCCATATTCCGGTAATGAGCTAAAAACGCCTGTTTTGGGACTCTGCAGAGAAAGTCTTTGCAGAATGCTGAATCCACACATGGGTTTAACTCTGGAAACTGAGTGCACACATTGACAACCGTTGTGTTAGATAGCTGCATTTTGGAATTAGAAGCAGATATTTCCCTGTGCTTACTGCTGTTTCTTCCATATGCCGGTAATGGGCTTAAAACGCCTGTTTTGGGACTCTGCAGAGAAAGTATTTGCAGACTGCTGAATCCACACACGGGTTTAACTCTGGAAGTTGAGTGCAAACATTGACAACCGTTCTGTTAGATAGCTGCGTTTGGATTTAGAAGCAGATATTTCCCTGTGCTTACTGCTGTTTCATCCATATGCCGGTAATGGGCTAAAAACGACTGTTTTGGATCTCTGGAGAGAAAGTGTTTGCAGACTGCTGAATCAACAAACGGGTTTAACTCCGGAAGTTGAGTGCACACATTGACACCCGTTCTGTTAGATAGCTGCGTTTTTTATTTAGAAGCAGATATTTCCCTGTGCTTACTGCTGTTTCTTCCATATGCCGGTATTGGGTTGAAAATGCCTTTTTTGGGACTCTGCAGAGAAAGTGTTTGCAGACTGCTGAATCCACACAGGGTTTTAACTCTGGAAGTTGAGTGCACACATTGACAACCGTTCTGTTAGATAGCTGCGTTATGGATTTAGAAGCAGACATTTCCCTGTGCTTACTGCTGTTTCTTCCATATGCCGGTAATGGGCTGAAAGCGCCTGTTTTGGGACTCTGCAGAGAAAGTGTTTGCAGACTGCTGAATCCACAAACGGTTTTAACTCTTGAAGTTGAGTGCACACATTGACAACCGTTCTGTTAGATTGCTGCGTTTTGGATTTAGAAGCAGATATTTCCCTGTGCTTACTGCTGTTTCTTCCATATGCCGGTAATGGGCTGAAAACGCCTGTTTTGGGACTCTGCAGAGAAAGTGTTTGCAGACTGCTGAATCCACACATGGATTTCACTCTGGAAGTTGAGTGCACACATTGACAACCGTTCTGTTAGATAGCTGCGTTTTGGATTTAGAGGCATATATTTCCCTGTGCTTACTGCTGTTTCTTCCTTATGCCGGTAATGGGCTGAAAACGCCTGTTTTGGGACTCTGCAAAGAAAGTGTTCGCTGACTGTTGAATCCACACACGGGTTTAACTCTGGAAGTTGAGTGCACACATTGACAGCCGTTCTGTTAGATAGCTGCGTTTTGGATTTAGAAGCAGATGTTTCCCTGTGCTTACTGCTGTTTCTTCCATATGCCGGTAATGGGCTGAAAACGCCTGTTTCGGGACTCTGCAGAAAAAGTGTTTGAAGACTGCTGAATCCACACACGTGTTTAACTCTGGAAGTTGAGTGAACACATTGACAACCGTTCTGTTAGATATCTGCGTTTTGGATTTAGAAGCAGATATTTCTCTGTGCTGACTGCTGTTTCTTCCATATGCCGGTAATGGGCTGAAAATGCCTGTTTTAGGACTCTGTAGAGAAAGTGTTGGCAGACTGCTGAATCCACACACGGGTTTAACTCTGGAAGTTGAGTGCACACATTGACAACTGTTCTGTTAGTTAGCTGCGTTTTGGATTTAGAAGCAGATATTTCCCTGGGCTTACTGCTGTTTCTTCCATATGCCGGTAATGGGCTGAAAACGCCTGTTTCGGGACTCTGCAGAGAATGTATTTGCAGACTGCTGAATCCACACACGGGTTTAACTCTGGAAGTTGAGTGCCCACGTTGACAACCGTTCTGTTAGATAGCTGCGTTTTGGATTTAGAAGCAGATATATCCCTGTTCTGACTGCTGTTTCTTCCATATGCCGGTAATGGGCTGAAAACGCCTGTTTTGGGACTCTGCAGAGAAAGTGTTTGGAGACTGCTGAATACACACACGGGTTTAACTCTGGAAGTTGAGTGCACACATTTACAACCGTTCTGTTAGATAGCTGCATTTTGGAATTAGAAGCAGATATTTCCCTGTGCTTACTGCTGTTTCTTCCATATGCCGGTATTGGGTTGAAAATGCCTGTTTTGGGACTCTGCAGAGAAAGTGTTTGCAGACTGCTGAATCCACACAGGGTTTTAACTCTGGAAGTTGAGTGAACACATTGACATCCGTTCTGTTAGATAGCTGCGTTATGGATTTAGAAGCAGACATTTCCCTGTGCTTACTGCTGTTTCTTCCATATGCCGGTAACTGGCTGAAAGCGCCTGTTTTGGGACTCTGCAGAGAAAGTGTTTGCAGACTGTTGAATACACAAACGGTTTTAACTCTTGAAGTTGAGTGCACACATTGACAACCGTTTTGTTAGATTGCTGCGTTTTGGATTTAGAAGCAGATATTTCCCTGTGCTTACTGCTGTTTCTTCCATATGCCGGTAATGGGCTGAAAACGTCTGTTTTGGGACTCTGCAGAGAAAGTGTTTGCAGACTGCTGAATCCACACACGGGTTTAACTCTGGAAGTTGAGTGCACACATTGACAACCGTTCTGTTAGTTAGCTGCGTTTTGGATTTAGAAGCAGATATTTCCCTGGGCTTACTGCTGTTTCTTCCATATGCCGGTAATGGGCTGAAAACGCCTGTTTTGGGACTCTGCAGAGAAAGTGTTCGCTGACTGTTGAATCCACACACGGGTTTAACTCTGGATGTTGAGTGCACACATTGACAACCGTTCTGTTAGATAGCTGCGTTATGGATGTAGAAGCAGATATTTCCCTGTGCTTACTGCTGTTTCTTCCATATGCCGGTAATGGGCTGAAAACGCCTGTTTTGGGACTCTGCAGAGAAAGTGTTTGCAGACTGCTGAATCCACACACGGGTTTAACTCTGGAAGTTGAGTGCACACATTGACAACCATTCTGTTAGATAGCTGCGTTTTGGATTTAGAAGCATATATTTCCCTGTGCTTACTGCTGTTTCTTCCATATGCCGGTAATGGGCTGAAAACGCCTGTTTTGGGACTATGCAGAGAAAGTGTTTGCAGACTGCTGAATCCACAAACGGGTTTAACTCTGGAAGTTGAGTGCACACATTGACAACCATTCTGTTAGATAGCTGCATTTTGGATTTAGAAGCAGATATTTCCCTGTGCTGACTGCTCTTTCTTCCATATGCTGGTAATGGGCTGAAAACGCCTGTTTTGTGACTCTGCCGAAAAAGTGTTTGAAGACTGCTGAATCCACACACGTGTTTAACTCTGGAAGTTGAGTGCACACATTAACAACCGTTCTGTTAGATATCTGCGTTTTGGATTTAGAAGCAGATATTTCTCTGTGCTGACTGCTGTTTCTTCCATATGCCGGTAATGGGCTGAAAATGCCTGTTTTGGGACTCTGTACAGGAAGTGTTTGCAGACTGCTGAATCCACACACGGGTTTAACTCTGGAAGTTGAGTGCACACATTGACAACCGTTTTGTTAGTTAGCTGCGTTTTGGATTTAGAAGCAGATATTTCCCTGTGCTTACTGCTGTTTCATCCATATGCCGGTAATGGGCTGAAAACGCTTGTTTTGGGACACTGCAGAGAAAGTGTTTGCAGACTGCTGAATCCACACACGGGTTTAACACTGGAAGTTGAGTGCACACGTTGACAACCGTTCTGTTAGATAGCTGCGTTTTGGATTTAGAAGCAGATATTTCCCTGTGCTTACTGCTGTTTCTTCCATATGCCGGTAATGGGCTGAAAACGCCTGTTGTGGGACTCTGCAGAGAAAGTCTTTGCAGACTGCTGAAAACACACACGGGTTTAACTCTGGAAGTTGAGTGCACACATTGACAACCGTTCTGTTAGATAGCCGTGTTATGGATTTAGAAGCAGACATTTCCCTGTGCTTACTGCTGTTTCTTCCATATGCCGGTAATGGGCTGAAAACGCCTGTTTTGGGACTCTGCAGAGAAAGTGTTTGCAGACTGCTGAATCCACACACGGGTTTAACTCTGGAAGTTGAGTGCACACATTGACATCCGTTCTGTTAGATACCTCCGTTTTGGATTTAGAAGCAGATATTTCCCTGTGCTGACTGCTGTTTCTTCCATATGCCGGTAATGGGCTGAAAACGCCTGTTTTGGGACTCTGCAGAGAAAGTGTTTGAAGACTGCTGAATCCACACACGTGTTTAACTCTGGAAGTTGAGTGCACACATTGACAACCGTTCTGTTAGATATCTGCATTTTGGATTTAGAAGCAGATATTTCCCTGTGCTTACTGCTGTTTCATCCATATGCCGGTAACGGGCTAAAAACGACTGTTTTGGATCTCTGGAGAGAAAGTGTTTGCAGACTGCTGAATCAACAAACGGGTTTAACTCCGGAAGTTGAGTGCACACATTGACACCCGTTCTGTTAGATAGCTGCGTTTTTTATTTAGAAGCAGATATTTCCCTGTGCTTACTGCTGTTTCTTCCATATGCCGGTATTGGGTTGAAAATGCCTTTTTTGGGACTCTGCAGAGAAAGTGTTTGCAGACTGCTGAATCCACACAGGGTTTTAACTCTGGAAGTTGAGTGCACACATTGACAACCGTTCTGTTAGATAGCTGCGTTATGGATTTAGAAGCAGACATTTCCCTGTGCTTACTGCTGTTTCTTCCATATGCCGGTACTGGGCTGAAAGCGCCTGTTTTGGGACTCTGCAGAGAAAGTGTTTGCAGACTGCTGAATCCACAAACGGTTTTAACTCTTGAAGTTGAGTGCACACATTGACAACCGTTCTGTTAGATTGCTGCGTTTTGGATTTAGAAGCAGATATTTCCCTGTGCTTACTGCTGTTTCTTCCATATGCCGGTAATGGGCTGAAAACGCCTGTTTTGGGACTCTGCAGAGAAAGTGTTTGCAGACTGCTGAATCCACACATGGATTTCACTCTGGAAGTTGAGTGCACACATTGACAACCGTTCTGTTAGATAGCTGCGTTTTGGATTTAGAGGCATATATTTCCCTGTGCTTACTGCTGTTTCTTCCTTATGCCGGTAATGGGCTGAAAACGCCTGTTTTGGGACTCTGCAAAGAAAGTGTTCGCTGACTGTTGAATCCACACACGGGTTTAACTCTGGAAGTTGAGTGCACATATTGACAGCCGTTCTGTTAGATAGCTGCGTTATGGATGTAGAAGCAGATATTTCCCTGTGCTTACTGCTGTTTCTTCCTTATGCCGGTAATGGGCTGAAAACCCCTGTTTTGGGACTCTGCAGAGAAAGTGTTTGCACACTGCTGAATCCACACACGGGTTTAACTCTGGAAGTTGAGTGCAGGCATTGACAACCGTTCTGTTAGATAGCTGCGTTTTGGATTTAGAAGCATATATTTCCCTGTGCTTACTGCTGTTTCTTCCTTACGCCGGTAATGGGATGAAAACGCCTGTTTTGGGACTCTGCAGAGAAAGTGTTTGCAGACTGCTGAATCCACACACGGGTTTAACTCTGGAAGTTGAGTGCACACATTGACAACCGTTCTGTTAGATATCTGCGTTTTGGATTTAGAAGCAGATATTTTTCTGTGCTGACTGCTGTTTCTTCCATATGCCGGTAATGGGCTGAAAATGCCTGTTTTAGGACTCTGTAGAGAAAGTGTTGGCGGACTGCTGAATCCACACACGGGTTTAACTCTGGAGGTTGAGTGCACACATTTACAACTGTTCTGTTAGTTAGCTGTGTTTTGGATTTAGAAGCAGATATTTCCCTGTGCTTACTGCTGTTTCTTCCATATGCCGGTAATGGGCTGAAAACGCCTGTTTTGGGACTCTGCAGAGAAAGTATTTGCAGACTGCTGAATCCACACATGGGTTTCACTCTGGAAGTTGAGTGCACACATTGACAACCGTTCTGTTAGATAGCTGCGTTTTGGATTTAGAAGCATATATTTCCCTGTGCTTACTGCTGTTTCTTCCATATGCCGGTAATGGGCTGAAAACGCCTGTTGTGGGACTCTGCAGAGAAAGTGTTTGCAGACTACAAAATCCACACACGGGTTTATCTCTGGAAGTTGAGTGCACACATTGACAACCGTTCTGTTAGATAGCTGCAGTTTGGATTTAGAAGCAGATATATCCCTGTGCTGACTGCTGTTTCTTCCATATGCCTGTAATGGGCTGAAAACGCCTGTTTTGGGACTCTGCAGAGAAAGTGTTTGCAGACTGCTGAATCCACACACGGGTTTAACTCTGGAAGTTGAGTGCACACATTGACAACCGTTCTGTTAGATAGCTGCGTTTTGGATTTAGAAGCAGATATTTCCCTGTGCTTACTGCTGTTTCTTCCATAGGCCGGTAATGGGCTGAAAACGCCTGTTTTGGGACTCTGCAGAGAAAGTGTTTGCAGACTGCTGAATCCACACACGGTTTAACTCTGGAAGTTGAGTGCACCCAATGACAACCGTTCTCTTAGATAGCTGCGTTTTGGATTTAGAAGCAGATATTTCCCTGTGCTTACTGCTGTTTCTTCCATATGCCGCTATTGGGTTGAAAACGCCTGTTTTGGGACCTGCAGAGAAAGTGTTTGCAGACTGCTGAATCCACACACGGGTTTAACTCTGGAAGTTGAGTGCACACATTGACAACCGTTCTGTTACATAGCTGCGTTTTGGATTTAGAAGCAGACATTTCCCTGTGCTTACTGCTGTTTCTTCCATATGCCAGTAATGGACTGTAAACGCCTGTTTTGGGACTCTGCAGAGAATGTCTTTGCAGACTGCTGAATCCACACACGGGTTTAACTCTGGAAGTTGAGTGCACACATTGACAACCGTTCTGTTAGATAGCTGCGTTTTGGATTTAGAAGCAGATATTTCCCTGTGCATACTCCGGTTTCTTCCGTATGCCGGTAATGGGCTGAAAACGCCTGTTTTGTGACTCTGCAGAAAAAGTGTCTGAAGACTGCTGAATACACACACGTGTTTAACTCTGAAAGTTGAGTGCACACATTGACAACCGTTCTGTTAGATATCTGCGTTTTGGATTTAGAAGCAGATATTTCTCTGTGCTGACTGCTGTTTCTTCCATATGCCGGTAATGGGCTGAAAATGCCTGTTTTGGGACTCTGTACAGAAAGTGTTTGCAGACTGCTGAATCCACACACGGGTTTAACTCTGGAATTTGAGTGCACACATTGACAACCGTTCTGTTAGTTAGCTGCGTTTTGGATTTAGAAGCAGATATTTCCCTGTGCTGACTGCTGTTTCATCCATATGCCGGTAATGGGCTGAAAACGCCTGTTTTGGGACTCTGCAGAGAAAGTATTTGCAGACTGCTGAATCCACACACGGGTTTAACTCTGGAAGTTGAGTGCACACGTTGACAACCGTTCTGTTAGATAGCTGCGTTTTGGATTTAGAAGCAGATATTTCCCTGGGCTTACTGCTGTTTATTCCATATGCCGGTAATGGGCTGAAAACGCCTGTTGTGTGACTCTGCAGAGAAAGTGTTTGCAGACTGCTGAATCCACACACGGGTTTAACTCTGGAAGTTGAGAGCACACATTGACAACCGTTCTGTTAGATAGCTGCGTTTTGGATTTAGAGGCATATATTTCCCTGTGCTGACTGCTGTTTCTTCCATATGCCCGTAATGGGCTGAAAACGTCTGTTTTGGGACTCTGCAGAGAAAGTGTTTGAAGACTGCTGAATCCACACACGTGTTTAACTCCGGAAGTTGAGTGCACACTTTGACAACCGTTCTGTTAGATATCTGCGTTTTGGATTTAGAAGCAGATATTTCTCTGTGCTGACTGCTGTTTCTTCCATACGCCAGTAATGGGCTGAAAATGCCTGTTTTGGGACTCTGTACAGAAAGTGTTTGCAGACTGCTGAATCCACACACGGGTTTAACTCTGGAAGTTGAGTGCACACATTTTCAACCGTTCTGTTAGTTAGCTGCGTTTTGGATTTAGAAGCAGATATTTCCCTGTGCTTACTGCTGTTTCTTCCATATGCCGGTAATGGGCTGAAAACACCTGTTTTGGAACTCTGCAGAGAAAGTGTTTGCAGACTGCTGAATCCAGAAACAGGTTTAACTCTGGAAGTTGAGTGCACACATTGACACCCGTTCTGTTAGATAGCTGCGTTTTTTATTTAGAAGCAGATATTTCCCTGTGCTTACTGCTGTTTCTTCCATATTCCGGTAATGGGCTGAAAACGCCTGTTTCGGGACTCTGAAGAGAAAGTGTTTGCAGACTGCTGAATCCACACACGGGTTAAACTCTGGAAATTGAGTGCACACATTGACAACCGTTCTGTTAGATAGCTGCATTTTGTAATTAGAAGCAGATATTTCCCTGTGCTTACTGCTATTTCTTCCATATGCCGGTATTGGGTTGAAAATGCCTGTTTTGGGACTCTGCAGAGAAAGTGTTTGCAGACTGCTGAATCCACACAGGGTTTTAACTCTGGAAGTTGAGTGCACACATTGACAACCGTTCTGTTAGATAGCTGCGTTATGGATTTAGAAGCAGACATTTCCCTGTGCTTACTGCTGTTTCTTTCATATGCCGGTAATGGGCTGAAAACGCCTGTTTTGGGACTCTGCAGAGACAGTGTTTGAAGACTGCTGAATCCACACACGTGTTTAACTCTGGAAGTTGAGTGCACACATTGACAACCGTTCTGTTAGATATCTGCGTTTTGGATTTAGAAGCAGATATTTCTCTGTGCTGACTGCTGTTTCTTCCATATGCCAGTAATGGGCTTTAAATGCCTGCTTTGGGACTCTGTACAGAAAGTGTTTGCAGACTGCTGAATCCACACACGGGTTTAACTCTGGAAGATGAGTGCACACATTGACACCCGTTCTGTTAGATAGCTGCGTTTTTTATTTAGAAGCAGATATTTCCCTGTGCTTACTGCTGTTTCTTCCATATGCCGGTAATGGGCTGAAAACGCCTGTTTTGGGACTCTGCAGAGAAAGTGTTTGCACACTGCTGAATCCACACACGGGTTTAACTCTGGAAGTTGAGTGCAGGCATTGACAACCGTTCTGTTAGATAGCTGCGTTTTGGATTTAGAAGCATATATTTCCCTGTGCTTACTGCTGTTTCTTCCATATGCCGGTAATGGGCTGAAAACGCCTGTTTTGGGACTCTGCAGAGAAAGTGTTTGCAGACTGCTGAATCCACACACGTGTTTAACTCTGGAAGTTGAGTGCACACATTGACAACCGTTCTGTTAGATATCTGCGTTTTGGATTTAGAAGCAGATATTTATCTGTGCTGACTGCTGTTTCTTCCATAGGCCGGTAATGGGCTGAAAATGCCTGTTTTAGGACTCTGTAGAGAAAGTGTTGGCAGACTGCTGAATCCACACACGGGTTTAACTCTGGAAGTTGAGTGCACACATTGACAACCGTTCTGTTAGATAGCTGCATTTTGGATTTAGAAGCAGATATTTCCCTGTGCTTACTGCTGTTTCATCCATATGCCGGTAATGGGCTGAAAACGCCTGTTTTGGGACTCTGCAGAGAAAGAGTTTGCAGACTGCTGAATCCACACATGGTTTAACTCTGGAAGTTGAGTGCACACAATGACAACCGTTCTGTTATTTAGCTGCGTTTTGGATTTAGAAGCTGTTATTTCCCTGGGCTTACTGCTGTTTCTTCCCTATGCCTTTATTGGGTTGAAAACGCCTGTTTTGGGACCTGCAGAGAAAGTGTTTTCAGACTGCTGAATCCACACACGGGTTTAACTCTGGAAGTTGAGTGCACACATTGACAACCGTTCTGTTAGATAGCTGTGTTATGGATTTAGAAGCAGACATTTCCCTGTGCTTACTGCTGTTTCTTCCATATGCGGGTAATGGGCTGAAAACGCCTGTTTTGGGACTCTGCAGAAAAAGTGTTTGAAGACTGCTGAATCCACACACGGGTTTAACTCTGGAAGTTGAGTGCACACATTGACAACCGTTCTGTTAGTTAGCTGCGTTTTGGATTTAGAAGCAGATATTTCCCTGTGCTTACTGCTGTTTCTTCCATATGCCGGTAATGGGCTGAAAACTCCTGTTTTGGAACTCTGCAGAGAAAGTGTTTGCAGACTGCTGAATCCACAAACGTGTTTAATTCTGGAAGTTGAGTGCACACATTGACACCCGTTCTGTTAGATAGCTGCGTTTTTTATTTAGAAGCAGATATTTCCCTGTGCTTACTGCTGTTTCTTCCATATTCCGGTAATGAGCTAAAAACGCCTGTTTTGGGACTCTGCAGAGAAAGTCTTTGCAGAATGCTGAATCCACACATGGGTTTAACTCTGGAAACTGAGTGCACACATTGACAACCGTTGTGTTAGATAGCTGCATTTTGTAATTAGAAGCAGATATTTCCCTGTGCTTACTGCTGTTTCTTCCATATGCCGGTAATGGGCTTAAAACGCCTGTTTTGGGACTCTGCAGAGAAAGTATTTGCAGACTGCTGAATCCACACACGGGTTTAACTCTGGAAGTTGAGTGCAAACATTGACAACCGTTCTGTTAGATAGCTGCGTTTGGATTTAGAAGCAGATATTTCCCTGTGCTGTCTGCTGTTTCTTCCCTATGCCGGTAATGGGCTGAAAACGCCTGTTTTGGAACTCTGCAGAGAAAGTCTTTGAAGACTGCTGAATCCACACACGTGTTTAACTCTGGAAGTTGAGTGCACACGTTGACAACCGTTCTGTTAGATAGCTGCGTTTTGGATTTAGAAGCAGATATTTCCCTGTGCTGACTGCTGTTTCTTCCATATGCCGGTAATGGGCTGAAAACGCCTGTTTTGGGACTCTGCAGAGAAAGTGTTTGCAGACTGCTGAATCCACACACGGGTTTAACTCTGGAAGTTGAGTGCACACAATGACAACCGTTCTGTTAGATAGCTGCGTTTTGGATTTAGAAGCAGATATTTCCCTGTGTTTACTGCTGTTTCTTCCATATGCCGGTATTGGGTTGAAAACGCCTGTTTTGGGACCTGCAGAGAAAGTGTATGCAGACTGCTGAATCCACACACGGGTTTAACTCTGGAAGTTGAGTGCACACATTGACAACCGTTCTGTTAGATAGCTGTGTTATGGATTTAGAAGCAGACATTTACCTGTGCTTACTGCTGTTTCTTCCATATGCCGGTAATGGGCTGAAAACGCCTGCTTTGGGACTCTGCAGAGAAAGTGTTTGCAGAGTGCTGAATCCACAAACGGGTTTAACTCTGGAAGTTGGGTGCACACATTGACAACCTTTCTGTTAGATAGCTGCGTTTTGGATTTAGAAGCAGATATTTCCCTGTGCTTACTGCTGTTTCTTCCATATGCCAGTAATGGGCTGAAAACGCCTGTTTTGGGACTCTGCAGAAAAAGTGTTTGAAGACTGCTGAATCCACACATGTGTTTAACTCTGGAAGTTGAGTGCACACATTGACAACCGTTCTGTTAGATATCTGCGTTTTGGATTTAGAAGCACATATTTCTCTGTGCTGACTGCTGTTTCTTCCATATGTCGGTAATGGGCTAAAAATGCCTGTTTTAGGACTCTGTAGAGAAAGTGTTGGCAGACTGCTGAATCCACACACGGGTTTAACTCTGGAAGTTGAGTGCACACAGTGACAACTGTTCTGTTAGTTAGCTGCGTTTTGGATTTAGAAGCAGATATTTCCCTGTGCTTACTGCTGTTTCTTCCATATGCCGGTAATGGGATGAAAACGCCTGTTTTGGGACTCTGCAGAGAAAGTATTTGCAGACTGCTGAATCCACAAACGGGTTTAACTCTGGAAGTTGAGTGCACACGTTGACAACCCTTCTGTTAGATAGCTGCGTTTTGGATTTAGAAGCTGATATTTCTCTGTGCTGACTGCTGTTTCTTCCATATGCCGGTAAAGGGCTGAAAACGCCTGTTGTGGGACTCTGCAGAGAAAGTGTTTGCAGACTGCTGAATCCACACACGGTTTAACTCTGCAAGTTGAGTGCACCCAATGACAACCGTTTTGTTAGATAGCTGCGTTTTGGATTTAGAAGCAGATATTTCCCTGTGCTTACTGCTGTTTCTTCCAAATGCCGGTATTGGGTTGAAAACGCCTGTTTTGGGACCTGCAGAGAAAGTGTTTGCAGACTGATGAATCCACACACGGGTTTAACTCTGGAAGTTGAGTGCACACATTGACAACCGTTCTGTTAGATAGCTGCGTTTTGGATTTAGAAGCAGATATTTCCCTGTGCTGACTGCTGTTTCTTCCATATGCCGGTAATGGGCTGAAATCGCCTGTTTTGGGACTCTGCAGAGAAAGTGTTCGCTGACTGTTGAATCCACACACGTGTTTAACTCTGGAAGTTGAGTGCACACATTGACAACCGTTCTGTTAGATATCTGCGTTTTGGATTTAGAAGCAGATATTTCTCTGTGCTGACTGCTGTTTCTTCCTTATGCCAGTAATGGGCTGAAAATGCCTGTTTTGGGACTCTGTACAGAAAGTGTTTGCAGACTGCTGAATCCACACACGGGTTTAACTTTGGAAGTTGAGTGCACACGTTGACAACCGTTCTGTTAGATAACTCCGTTTTGGATTTAGAAGCAGATATTTCCCTGTGCTGACTTCTGTTTCTTCCATATGCCGGTAATGGGATGAAAACGCCTGTTGTGGGACTCTGCAGAGAAAGTGTTTGCAGACTGCTGAATCCACACACGGGTTTAACTCTGGAAATTGAGTGCACACATTGAGAACCGTTCTGTTAGATAGCTGCGTTTTGGATTTAGAAGCAGATATTTCCCTGTTCTGACAGCTGTTTCTTCCATATGCCGGTAATGGGCTGAAAACGCCTGTTTTGGGACTCTGCAGAGAAAGTGTTTGAAGACTGCTGAATCCACACACGTGTTTAACTCTGGAAGTTGAGTGCACACATTGACAACCGTTCTGTTAGATATCTGCGTTTTGGATTTAGAAGCAGATATTTCTCTGTGCTGACTGCTGTTTCTTCCTTATGCCAGTAATGGGCTGAAAATGCCTGTTTTGGGACTCTGTACAGAAAGTGTTTGCAGACTGCTGAATCCACACACGGGTTTAACTCTGGAAGTTGAGTGCACACGTTGACAACCGTTCTGTTAGATAGCTTCGTTTTGGATTTAGAAGCAGATATCTCCCTGTGCTGACTGCTGTTTCTTCCATATGCCGGTAATGGGATGAAAACGCCTGTTGTGGGACTCTGCAGAGAAAGTGTTTGCAGACTGCTGAATCCACACACGGGTTTAACTCTGGAAATTGAGTGCACACATTGACAACCGTTCTGTTAGATAGCTGCGTTTTGGTTATAGAAGCAGATATTTCCCTGTGCTTACTGCTGTTTCATCCATATGCCAGTAATGGGCTGAAAACGCCTGTTTTGGGACTCTGCAGAGAAAGTGTTTGCAGACTGCTGAATCCACAAACGGGTTTAACTCTGGAAGTTGAGTGCACACATTGACAACCGTTCTGTTAGATAGCTGCGTTTTGGATTTAGAAGCAGATATTTCCCTGTGCATACTGCAGTTTTTTCCCTATGCCTGTTTTGGGTTGAAAACGCCTGTTTTGGGACCTGCAGAGAAAGTGTTTGCAGACTGCTGAATCCACACACGGGTTTAACTCTGGAAGTTGAGTGCACACATTGACAACCGTTCTGTTAGATAGCTGTGTTATGGATTTAGAAGCAGACATTTCCCTGTGCTTACTGCTGTTTCTTCCATATGCCGGTAATGGGCTGAAAACGCCTGTTTTGGGACTCTGCAGAGAAAGTGTTTGCAGACTGCTGAATCCACAAACGGGTTTAACTCTGGAAGTTGAGTGCACACATTGACAACCGTTCTGTTAGATAGCTGCGTTTTGGATTTAGAAGCAGATATTTCCCTGTGCTGACTACTGTTTCTTCCATATGCCGGTAATGGGCTGAAAACGCCTGTTTTGGGACTCTGCAGAGAAAGTGTTTGCAGACTGCTGAATCCACACACGTGTTTAACTCTGGAAGTTGAGTGCACACATTGACAACCGTTCTGTTAGATAGCTGCGTTTTGGATTTAGAAGCAGATATTTCTCTGTGCTGACTGCTGTTTCTTCCATATGCCAGTAATGGGCTGAAAATGCCTGTTTTGGGACTCTGTACAGAAAGGGTTTGCAGACGGCTGAATCCACACACGGGTTTAACTCTGGAAGTTGAGTGCACACATTGACAACCGTTCTGTTAGTTAGCTGCGTTTTGGATTTAGAAGCAGATATTTCCCTGTGTTTACTGTTGTTTCTTCCATCTGCCGGTAATGGGCTGAAAACTCCTGTTTTGGAACTCTGCAGAGAAAGTGTTTGCAGACTGCTGAATCCACAAACGTGTTTAATTCTGGAAGTTGAGTGCACACATTGACACCCGTTCTGTTAGATAGCTGCGTTTTTTATTTAGAAGCAGATATTTCCCTGGGCTTACTGCTGTTTCTTCCATATTCCGGTAATGAGCTAAAAACGCCTGTTTTGGGACTCTGCAGAGAAAGTCTTTGCAGAATGCTGAATCCACACATGGGTTTAACTCTGGAAACTGAGTGCACACATTGACAACCGTTGTGTTAGATAGCTGCATTTTGGAATTAGAAGCAGATATTTCCCTGTGCTTACTGCTGTTTCTTCCATATGCCGGTAATGGGCTTAAAACGCCTGTTTTGGGACTCTGCAGAGAAAGTATTTGCAGACTGCTGAATCCACACACGGGTTTAACTCTGGAAGTTGAGTGCAAACATTGACAACCGTTCTGTTAGATAGCTGCGTTTGGATTTAGAAGCAGATATTTCCCTGTGCTGTCTGCTGTTTCTTCCCTATGCCGGTAATGGGCTGAAAACGCCTGTTTTGGGACTCTGCAGAGAAAGTCTTTGAAGACTGCTGAATCCACACACGTGTTTAACTCTGGAAGTTGAGTGCACACGTTGACAACCGTTCTGTTAGATAGCTGCGTTTTGGATTTAGAAGCAGATATTTCCCTGTGCTGACTGCTGTTTCTTCCATATGCCGGTAATGGGCTGAAAACGCCTGTTTTGGGACTCTGCAGAGAAAGTGTTTGCAGACTGCTGAATCCACACACGGGTTTAACTCTGGAAGTTGAGTGCACACAATGACAACCGTTCTGTTAGATAGCTGCGCTTTGGATTTAGAAGCAGATATTTCCCTGGGCTTACTGCTGTTTCTTCCATATGCCGGTATTGGGTTGAAAACGCCTGTTTTGGGACCTGCAGAGAAAGTGTTTGCAGACTGCTGAATCCACACACGGGTTTAACTCTGGAAGTTGAGTGCACACATTGACAACCGTTCTGTTAGATAGCTGTGTTATGGATTTAGAAGCAGACATTTACCTGTGCTTACTGCTGTTTCTTCCATATGCCGGTAATGGGCTGAAAACGCCTGCTTTGGGACTCTGCAGAGAAAGTGTTTGCAGAGTGCTGAATCCACAAACGGGTTTAGCTCTGGAAGTTGACTGCACACATTGACAGCCGTTCTGTTAGATAGCTGCGTTTTGGATTTAGAAGCAGATATTTCCCTGTGCTGACTGCTTTTTCTTCCATATGCCGGTAATGGGCTGAAAACGCCTGTTTTGGGACTCTGCAGAGAAAGTGTTTGAAGACTGCTGAATCCACACACGTGTTTAACTCTGGAAGTTGAGTGCACACATTGACAACCGTTCTGTTAGATAGCTGCGTTATGGATGTAGAAGCAGATATTTCCCTGTGCTTACTGCTGTTTATTCCATATGCCGGTAATGGGCTGAAAACGCCTGTTTTGGGACTCTGCAGAGAAAGTGTTTGCACACTGCTGAATCCACACACGGGTTTAACTCAGGAAGTTGAGTGCACACATTGACAACCGTTCTGTTAGATAGCTGCGTTTTGGATTTAGAAGCATATATTTCCCTGTGCTGACTGCTGTTTCTTCCATATGCCGGTAATGGGCTGAAAACGCCTGTTTTGGGACTCTGCAGAGAAAGTTTTTGCAGACTGCTGAATCCACAAACGGGTTTAACTCTGGAAGTTGGGTGCACACATTGACAACCTTTCTGTTAGATAGCTGCGTTTTGGATTTAGAAGCAGATATTTCCCTGTGCTTACTGCTGTTTCTTCCATATGCCAGTAATGGGCTGAAAACGCCTGTTTTGGGACTCTGCAGAAAAAGTGTTTGAAGACTGCTGAATCCACACATGTGTTTAACTCTGGAAGTTGAGTGCACACATTGACAACCGTTCTGTTAGATATCTGCGTTTTGGATTTAGAAGCACATATTTCTCTGTGCTGACTGCTGTTTCTTCCATATGCCAGTAATGGGCTGAAAACGCCTGTTTTGGGACTCTGCAGAGAAAGAGTTTGCAGACTGCTGAATCCACACATGGTTTAACTCTGGAAGTTGAGTGCACACAATGACAACCGTTCTGTTATTTAGCTGCGTTTTGGATTTAGAAGCTGTTATTTCCCTGGGCTTACTGCTGTTTCTTCCCTATGCCTTTATTGGGTTGAAAACGCCTGTTTTGGGACCTGCAGAGAAAGTGTTTGCAGACTGCTGAATCCACACACGGGTTTATCTCTGGAAGTTGAGGGCACACATTGACAACCGTTCTGTTAGATAGCTGTGTTATGGATTTAGAAGCAGACATTTCCCTGTGCTGACTGCTGTTTCTTCCATATGCCGGTAATGGGCTGAAAACGCCTGTTTTGGGACTCTGCAGAGAAAGTGTTCGCTGACTGTTGAATCCACACACGTGTTTAACTCTGGAAGTTGAGTGCACACATTGACAACCGTTCTGTTAGATATCTGCGTTTTGGATTTAGAAGCAGATATTTCTCTGTGCTGACTGCTGTTTCTTCCTTATGCCAGTAATGGGCTGAAAATGCCTGTTTTGGGACTCTGTACAGAAAGTGTTTGCAGACTGCTGAATCCACACACGGGTTTAACTTTGGAAGTTGAGAGCACACAATTACAACCGTTCTGTTAGATAGCTGCGTTTTGGATTTAGAAGCAGATATTTCCCTGTGCTTACTGCTGTTTCTTCCCTATGCCTGTATTGGGTTCAAAACGCCTGTTTTGGGACCTGCAGAGAAAGTGTTTGCAGACTGCTGAATCCACACACGGGTTTAACTCTGGAAGTTGAGTGCACACAATGACAACCGTTCTGTTAGATAGCTGCGTTTTGGATTTAGAAGCAGATATTTCCCTGTGCTTACTGCTGTTTCTTCCATACGCCGGTAATGTGCTGAAAACGCCTGTTTTGGGCCTCTGCAGAGAAAGTGTTTGCAGACTGCTGAATCCACAAACGGGTTTAACTCTGGAAGTTGAGTGCACACATTGTCAACCGTTCTGTTAGAAAGCTGCGTTTTGGATTTAGAAGCAGATATTTCCCTGTGCTGACTACTGTTTCTTCCATATGCTGGTAATGGGCTGAAAACGCCTATTTTGGGACTCTGCAGAGAAAGAGTTTGCAGACTGCTTAATCCACACATGGTTTAACTCTGGAAGTTGAGTGCACACAATGACAACCGTTCTGTTATTTAGCTGCGTTTTGGATTTAGAAGCTGTTATTTCCCTGGGCTTACTGCTGTTTCTTCCCTATGCCTTTATTGGGTTGAAAACGCCTGTTTTGGGACCTGCAGAGAAAGTGTTTGCAGACTGCTGAATCCACACACGGGTTTATCTCTGGAAGTTGAGTGCACACATTGGCAACCGTTCTGTTAGATAGCTGTGTTATGGATTTAGAAGCAGACATTTCCCTGTGCTTACTGCTGTTTCTTCCATATGCCGGTAATGGGCTGAAAACGCCTGTTTTGGGACTCTGCAGAGAAAGTGTTTGCAGACTGCTGAATCCACAAACGGGTTTAACTCTGGAAGTTGAGTGCACACATTGACAACCGTTCTGTTAGATAGCTGCGTTTTGGATTTAGAAGCAGATATTTCCCTGTGCTTACTGCTGTTTCTTCCATATGCGGGTAATGGGCTGAAAACGCCTGTTTTGGGACTCTGCAGAAAAAGTGTTTGAAGACTGCTGAATCCACACACGTGTTTAACTCTGGAAGTTGAGTGCACACATTGACAACCGTTCTGTTAGATATCTGCGTTTTGGATTTAGAAGCAGATATTTCTCTGTGCTGACTGCTGTTTCTTCCATATGCCGGTAACGGGCTGAAAACGCCTGTTTTGGGACTCTGCAGAGAAAGTGTTTGCAGACTGCTGAATCCACACACGGGTTTAACTCTGGAAATTGAGTGCACACATTGACAACCGTTCTGTTAGATAGCTGCGTTTTGGATTTAGAAGCAGATATTTCCCTGTGCTTACTGCTGTTTCTTCCATAGGCCGGTAATGGGCTGAAAACGCCTGTTTTGGGACTCTGCAGAGAAAGTGTTTGCAGACTGCTGAATCCACACACGGTTTAACTCCTGCAAGTTGAGTGCACCCAATGACAACCGTTCTGTTAGATAGCTGCGTTTTGGATTTAGAAGCAGATATTTCCCTGTGCTTAATGCTGTTTCGTCCATATGCCGGTATTGGGTTGAAAACGCCTGTTTTGGGACCTGCAGAGAAAGTGTTTGCAGACTGCTGAATCCACACACGGGTTTAACTCTGGAAGTTGAGTGCACACATTGACAACCGTTCTGTTAGATAGCTGCGTTTTGGATTTAGAAGCAGACATTTCCCTGTGCTTACTGCTGTTTCTTCCATATGCCGGTAATGGGCTGAAAACGCCTGTTTTGGGACTCTGCAGAGAATGTGTTTGCAGACTTCTGAATCCACACACGGGTTTAACTCTGGAAGTTGAGTGCACACATTGACAACCGATCTGTTAGATAGCTGCGTTTTGGATTTAGAAGCATATATTTCCCTGTGCTTACTGCTGTTTTTTCCATATGCCGGTAATGGGCTGAAAACGCCTGTTTTGGGACTCTGCAGAGAAAGTGTTCGCTGACTGTTGAATCCACACACGGGTTTAACTCTGAAAGTTGAGTGCACACATTGACAACCGTTCTGTTAGATAGCTGCGTTTTGGATTTAGAAGCAGATATTTCCCTGTTCTGACTGCTGTTTCTTCCATATGCCGGTAATGGGCTGAAAACGCCTGTTTTGGGACTCTGCAGAGAAAGTGTTTGAAGACTGCTGAATCCACACACGTGTTTAACTCTGGAAGTTGAGTGCACACATTGACAACCGTTCTGTTAGATATCTGCGTTTTGGATTTAGAAGCAGATATTTCTCTGTGCTGACTGCTGTTTCTTCCTTATGCCAGTAATGGGCTGAAAATGCCTGTTTTGGGACTCTGTACAGAAAGTGTTTGCAGACTGCTGAATCCACACACGGGTTTAACTCTGGAAGTTGAGTGCACACGTTCACAACCGTTTTGTTAGATAGCTGCGTTTTGGATTTAGAAGCAGATATCTCCCTGTGCTGACTGCTGTTTCTTCCATATGCCGGTAATGGGCTGAAAACGCCTGTTTTGGGACTCTGCAGAGAAAGAGTTTGCAGACTGCTGAATCCACACATGGTTTAACTCTGGAAGTTGAGTGCACACAATGACAACCGTTCTGTTAGATAGCTGCGTTTTGGATTTAGAAGCAGATATTTCCCTGTGCATACTGCTGTTTTTTCCCTATGCCTGTATTGGGTTGAAAACGCCTGTTTTGGGACCTGCAGAGAAAGTGTTTGCAGACTGCTGAATCCACACACGGGTTTAACTCTGGAAGTTGAGTGCACACATTGACAACCGTTCTGTTAGATAGCTGTGTTATGGATTTAGAAGCAGACATTTCCCTGTGCTTACTGCTGTTTCTTCCATATGCCGGTAATGGGCTGAAAACGCCTGTTTTGGGACTCTGCAGAGAAAGTGTTTGCAGACTGCTGAATCCACAAACGGGTTTAACTCTGGAAGTTGAGTGCACACATTGACAACCGTTCTGTTAGATAGCTGCGTTTTGGATTTAGAAGCAGATATTTCCCTGCGCTGACTACTGTTTCTTCCATATGCCGGTAATGGGCTGAAAACGCCTGTTTTGGGACTCTGCAGAGAAAGTGTTTGAAGACTGCTGAATCCACACACGTGTTTAACTCTGGAAGTTGAGTGCACACATTGACAACCGTTCTGTTAGATAGCTGCGTTTTGGATTTCAAAGCAGATATTTCTCTGTGCTGACTGCTGTTTCTTCCATATGCCAGTAATGGGCTGAAAATGCCTGATTTGGGACTCTGTACAGAAATGGTTTGCAGACGGCTGAATCCACACACGGGTTTAACTCTGGAAGTTGAGTGCACACATTGACAACCGTTCTGTTAGTTAGCTGCGTTTTGGATTTAGAAGCAGATATTTCCCTGTGCTTACTGCTGTTTCTTCCATATGCCGGTAATGGGCTGAAAACTCCTGTTTTGGAACTCTGCAGAGAAAGTGTTTGCAGACTGCTGAATCCACACACGTGTTTAATTCTGGAAGTTGAGTGCACACATTGACACCCGTTCTGTTAGATAGCTGCGTTTTTTATTTAGAAGCAGATATTTCCCTGTGCTTACTGCTGTTTCTTCCATATTCCGGTAATGAGCTAAAAACGCCTGTTTTGGGACTCTGCAGAGAAAGTCTTTGCAGAATGCTGAATCCACACATGGGTTTAACTCTGGAAACTGAGTGCACACATTGACAACCGTTGTGTTAGATAGCTGCATTTTGGAATTAGAAGCAGATATTTCCCTGTGCTTACTGCTGTTTCTTCCATATGCCGGTAATGGGCTTAAAACGCCTGTTTTGGGACTCTGCAGAGAAAGTATTTGCAGACTGCTGAATCCACACACGGGTTTAACTCTGGAAGTTGAGTGCAAACATTGACAACCGTTCTGTTAGATAGCTGCGTTTGGATTTAGAAGCAGATATTTCCCTGTGCTGTCTGCTGTTTCTTCCCTATGCCGGTAATGGGCTGAAAACGCCTGTTTTGGAACTCTGCAGAGAAAGTCTTTGAAGACTGCTGAATCCACACACGTGTTTAACTCTGGAAGTTGAGTGCACACGTTGACAACCGTTCTGTTAGATAGCTGCGTTTTGGATTTAGAAGCAGATATTTCCCTGTGCTGACTGCTGTTTCTTCCATATGCCGGTAATGGGCTGAAAACGCCTGTTTTGGGACTCTGCAGAGAAAGTGTTTGCAGACTGCTGAATCCACACACGGGTTTAACTCTGGAAGTTGAGTGCACACAATGACAACCGTTCTGTTAGATAGCTGCGTTTTGGATTTAGAAGCAGATATTTCCCTGTGTTTACTGCTGTTTCTTCCATATGCCGGTATTGGGTTGAAAACGCCTGTTTTGGGACCTGCAGAGAAAGTGTATGCAGACTGCTGAATCCACACACGGGTTTAACTCTGGAAGTTGAGTGCACACATTGACAACCGTTCTGTTAGATAGCTGTGTTATGGATTTAGAGGCAGACATTTACCTGTGCTTACTGCTGTTTCTTCCATATGCCGGTAATGGGCTGAAAACGCCTGCTTTGGGACTCTGCAGAGAAAGTGTTTGCAGAGTGCTGAATCCACAAACGGGTTTAACTCTGGAAGTTGACTGCACACATTGACAACCGTTCTGTTAGATAGCTGCGTTTTGGATTTAGAAGCAGATATTTCCCTGTGCTGACTGCTTTTTCTTCCATATGCCGGTAATGGGCTGAAAACGCCTGTTTTGGGACTCTGCAGAGAAAGTGTTTGAAGACTGCTGAATCCACACACGTGTTTAACTCTGGAAGTTGAGTGCACACATTGACAACCGTTCTGTTAGATAGCTGCGTTATGGATGTAGAAGCAGATATTTCCCTGTGCTTACTGCTGTTTATTCCATATGCCGGTAATGGGCTGAAAACGCCTGTTTTGGGACTCTGCAGAGAAAGTGTTTGCACACTGCTGAATCCACACACGGGTTTAACTCAGGAAGTTGAGTGCACACATTGACAACCGTTCTGTTAGATAGCTGCGTTTTGGATTTAGAAGCATATGTTTCCCTGTGCTGACTGCTGTTTCTTCCATATGCCGGTAATGGGCTGAAAACGCCTGTTTTGGGACTCTGCAGAGAAAGTTTTTGCAGACTGCTGAATCCACAAACGGGTTTAACTCTGGAAGTTGGGTGCACACATTGACAACCTTTCTGTTAGATAGCTGCGTTTTGGATTTAGAAGCAGATATTTCCCTGTGCTTACTGCTGTTTCTTCCATATGCCAGTAATGGGCTGAAAACGCCTGTTTTGGGACTCTGCAGAAAAAGTGTTTGAAGACTGCTGAATCCACACATGTGTTTAACTCTGGAAGTTGAGTGCACACATTGACAACCGTTCTGTTAGATATCTGCGTTTTGGATTTAGAAGCACATATTTCTCTGTGCTGACTGCTGTTTCTTCCATATGTCGGTAATGGGCTAAAAATGCCTGTTTTAGGACTCTGTAGAGAAAGTGTTGGCAGACTGCTGAATCCACACACGGGTTTAACTCTGGAAGTTGAGTGCACACATTGACAACTGTTCTGTTAGTTAGCTGCGTTTTGGATTTAGAAGCAGATATTTCCCTGTGCTTACTGCTGTTTCTTCCATATGCCGGTAATGGGATGAAAACGCCTGTTTTGGGACTCTGCAGAGAAAGTATTTGCAGACTGCTGAATCCACAAACGGGTTTAACTCTGGAAGTTGAGTGCACACGTTGACAACCCTTCTGTTAGATAGCTGCGTTTTGGATTTAGAAGCAGATATTTCTCTGTGCTGACTGCTGTTTCTTCCATATGCCGGTAATGGGTTGAAAACGCCTGTTGTGGGACTCTGCAGAGAAAGTGTTTGCAGACTGCTGAATCCACACACGGTTTAACTCTGCAAGTTGAGTGCACCCAATGACAACCGTTTTGTTAGATAGCTGCGTTTTGGATTTAGAAGCAGATATTTCCCTGTGCTTACTGCTGTTTCTTCCAAATGCCGGTATTGGGTTGAAAACGCCTGTTTTGGGACCTGCAGAGAAAGTGTTTGCAGACTGATGAATCCACACACCGGTTTAACTCTGGAAGTTGAGTGCACACATTGACAACCGTTCTGTTAGATAGCTGCGTTTTGGATTTAGAAGCAGATATTTCCCTGTGCTGACTGCTGTTTCTTCCATATGCCGGTAATGGGCTGAAAACGCCTGTTTTGGGACTCTGCAGAGAAAGTGTTCGCTGACTGTTGAATCCACACACGTGTTTAACTCTGGAAGTTGAGTGCACACATTGACAACCGTTCTGTTAGATATCTGCGTTTTGGATTTAGAAGCAGATATTTCTCTGTGCTGACTGCTGTTTCTTCCTTATGCCAGTAATGGGCTGAAAATGCCTGTTTTGGGACTCTGTACAGAAAGTGTTTGCAGACTGCTGAATCCACACACGGGTTTAACTTTGGAAGTTGAGTGCACACGTTGACAACCGTTCTGTTAGATAACTCCGTTTTGGATTTAGAAGCAGATATTTCCCTGTGCTGACTTCTGTTTCTTCCATATGCCGGTAATGGGATGAAAACGCCTGTTGTGGGACTCTGCAGAGAAAGTGTCTGCAGACTGCTGAATCCACACACGGGTTTAACTCTGGAAATTGAGTGCACACATTGAGAACCGTTCTGTTAGATAGCTGCGTTTTGGATTTAGAAGCAGATATTTCCCTGTTCTGACAGCTGTTTCTTCCATATGCCGGTAATGGGCTGAAAACGCCTGTTTTGGGACTCTGCAGAGAAAGTGTTTGAAGACTGCTGAATCCACACACGTGTTTAACTCTGGAAGTTGAGTGCACACATTGACAACCGTTCTGTTAGATATCTGCGTTTTGGATTTAGAAGCAGATATTTCTCTGTGCTGACTGCTGTTTCTTCCTTATGCCAGTAATGGGCTGAAAATGCCTGTTTTGGGACTCTGTACAGAAAGTGTTTGCAGACTGCTGAATCCACACACGGGTTTAACTCTGGAAGTTGAGTGCACACGTTGACAACCGTTCTGTTAGATAGCTGCGTTTTAGATTTAGAAGCAGATATCTCCCTGTGCTGACTGCTGTTTCTTCCATATGCCGGTAATGGGATGATAACGCCTGTTGTGGGACTCTGCAGAGAAAGTGTTTGCAGACTGCTGAATCCACACACGGGTTTAACTCTGGAAATTGAGTGCACACATTGACAACCGTTCTGTTAGATAGCTGCGTTTTGGTTATAGAAGCAGATATTTCCCTGTGCTTACTGCTGTTTCATCCATATGCCAGTAATGGGCTGAAAACGCCTGTTTTGGGACTCTGCAGAGAAAGAGTTTGCAGACTGCTGAATCCACACATGGTTTAACTCTGGAAGTTGAGTGCACACAATGACAACCGTTCTGTTAGATAGCTGCGTTTTGGATTTAGAAGCAGATATTTCCCTGTGCATACTGCTGTTTCTTCCCTATGCCTGTTTTGGGTTGAAAACGCCTGTTTTGGGACCTGCAGAGAAAGTGTTTGCAGACTGCTGAATCCACACACGGGTTTAACTTTGGAAGTTGAGAGTACACAATTACAACCGTTCTGTTAGATAGCTGCGTTTTGGATTTAGAAGCAGATATTTCCCTGTGCTTACTGCTGTTTCTTCCCTATGCCTGTATTGGGTTCAAAACGCCTGTTTTGGGACCTGCAGAGAAAGTGTTTGCAGACTGCTGAATCCACACACGGGTTTAACTCTGGAAGTTGAGTGCACACAATGACAACCGTTCTGTTAGATAGCTGCGTTTTGGATTTAGAAGCAGATATTTCCCTGTGCTTACTGCTGTTTCTTCCATACGCCGGTAATGTGCTGAAAACGCCTGTTTTGGGCCTCTGCAGAGAAAGTGTTTGCAGACTGCTGAATCCACAAACGGGTTTAACTCTGGAAGTTGAGTGCACACATTGTCAACCGTTCTGTTAGATAGCTGTGTTTTGGATTTAGAAGCAGATATTTCCCTGTGCTGACTACTGTTTCTTCCATATGCTGGTAATGGGCTGAAAACGCCTATTTTGGGACTCTGCAGAGAAAGTGTTTGAAGACTGCAGAATCCACACACGTGTTTAACTCTGGAAGTTGAGTGCACACATTGACAACCGTTCTGTTAGATATCTGCGTTTTGGATTTAGAAGCAGATATTTCTCTGTGCTGACTGCTGTTTCTTCCATATGCCAGTAATGGGCTGAAAATGCCTGTTTTGGGACCCTGTACAGAAAGTGTTTGCAGACTGCTGAATCCACACACGGGTTTAACTCTGGAAGTTGATTGCACACATTGACAACCGTTCTGTTAGTTAGCTGCATTTTGGATTTAGAAGCATATATTTCCCTGTGCTTACTGCTGTTTCTTCCATATGCCGGTAATGGGCTGGAAACGCCTGTTTTGGAACTCTGCAGAGAAAGTGTTTGCAGACTGCTAAATCCACAAACGGGTTTAACTCTGGAAGTTGAGTGCACACATTGACACCCGTTCTGTTACATAGCTGCGTTTTTTATGTAGAAGCAGATATTTCCCTGTGCTTACTGCTGTTTTTCCATATTCCGGTAATGGGCTAAAAACGCCTGTTTTGGGACTGTGCAGAGAAAGTCTTTGCAGAATGCTGAATCCACACATGGGTTTAACTCTGGAAACTAAGTGCACACATATACAACCGTTCTGTTAGATAGCTGCATTTTGGAATTAGAAGCAGATATTTCCCTGTGCTTACTGCTGTTTCTTCCATATGCCGGTATTGGGTTTAAAATGCCTGTTTTGGGACTCTGCAGAGAAAGTGTTTGCAGACTGCTGAATCCACACAGGGTTTTAACTCTGGAAGTTGAGTGAACACATTGACAACCGTTCTGTTAGATAGCTGCGTTAAGGATTTAGAAGCAGACATTTCCCTGTGCTTACTGCTGTTTCTTCCATATGCCGGTAACGGACTGAAAGCGCCTGTTTTGGGACTCTGCAGAGAAAGTGTTTGCAGACTGCTGAATCCACAAACGGTTTTAACTCTTGAAGTTGAGTGCACACATTGACAACCGTTCTGTTAGATTGCTGCGTTTTGGATTTAGAAGCAGATATTTACCTGTGCTTACTGCTCTTTCTTCCATATGCCGGTAATGGGCTGAAAACGCCTGTTTTCGGACTCTGCAGAGAAAGTGTTTGCAGACTGCTGAATCCACACACGGGTTTAACTCTGGAAGTTGAGTGCACACATTGACAACCGTTCTGTTAGATAGCTGCGTTTTGGATTTAGAAGCATATATTTCCCTGTGCTTACTGCTGTTTCTTCCATATGCCGGTAATGGGCTGGAAACGCCTGTTTAGGGACTCTGCAGAGAAAGTGTTCGCTGACTGTTGAATCCACACACGGGTTTAACTCTGGAAGTTTAATGCACACATTGACAACCGTTCTGTTAGATAGCTGCGTTATGGATGTAGAAGCAGATATTTCCCTGTGCTTACTGCTGTTTCTTCCATATGCCGGTAATGGGCTGAAAACGCCTGTTTTGGGACTCTGCAGAGAAAGTGTTTGCAGACTGCTGAATCCACACACGGCTTTAACTCTGGAAGTTGAGTGCACACATTGACAACCATTCTGTTAGATAGCTGCGTTTTGGATTTAGAACCATATATTTCCCTGTGCTTACTGCTGTTTCTTCCATATGCCGGTAATGGGCTGAAAACGCCTGTTTTGGGACTCTGCAGAGAAAGTGTTTGCAGACTGCTGAATCCACACACGTGTTTAACTCTGGAAGTTGAGTGCACACATTGACAACCGTTCTGTTAGATAGCTGCGTTTTGGATTTAGAAGCAGATATTTCCCTGTGCTGACTGCTCTTTCTTCCATATGCCGGTAATGGGCTGAAAACGCCTGTTTTGTGACTCTGCAGAAAAAGTGTTTGAAGACTGCTGAATCCACACACGTGTTTAACTCTGGAAGTTGAGTGCACACATTGAAAACCGTTCTGTTAGATATCTGCGTTTTGGATTTAGAAGCAGATATTTCTCTGTGCTGACTGCTGTTTCTTCCATATGCCGGTAATGGGCTAAAAATGCCTGTTTTGGGACTCTGTACAGGAAGTGCTTGCAGACAGCTGAATCCACACACGGGTTTAACTCTGGAAGTTGAGTGCACACATTGACAACCGTTCTGTTAGATAGCTGCGTTTTGGATTGGAAGCAGATATTTCCCTGTGCTTACTGCTGTTTCTTCCATATGCCGGTAATGGGCTGAAAACGCCTGTTGTGGGACTCTGCAGAGAAAGTGTTCGCTGACTGTTGAATCCACACACGGGTTTAACTCTGGAAGTTGAGTGCACACTTTGACAACCGTTCTGTTAGATAGCTTCGTTTTGGATTTAGAAGCAGATATTTCCCTGGGCTTACTGCTGTTTCTTCCATATGCCGGTAATGGGCTGAAAACGCCTGTTTTGGGACTCTGCAGAGAAAGTGTTTGAAGACTGCTGAATCCACACACGTGTTTAACTCTGGAAGTTGAGTGCACACATTGACAACCGTTCTGTTAGATATCTGCGTTTTGGATTTAGAAGCAGATATTTCTCTGTACTGCCTGCTGTTTCTTCCTTATGCCAGTAATGGGCTGAAAATGCCTGTTTTGGGACTCTGTACAGAAAGTGTTTGCAGACTGCTGAATCCACACACGGGTTTAACTCTGGAAGTTGAGTGCACACGTTGACAACCGTTCTGTTAGATAGCTGCGTTTTGGATTTAGAAGCAGATATTTCCCTGTGCTTACTGCTGTTTCTTCCATATGCCGGTAATGGGATGAAAATGCCCGTTGTGGGACTCTGGAGAGAAAGTGTTTGCAGACTGCTGAATCCACACACGGGTTTAACTCTGGAAATTGAGTGCACACATTGACAACCGTTCTGTTAGATAGCTGCGTTTTGGTTATAGAAGCAGATAATTCCCTGTGCTTACTGCTGTTTCTTCCATATGCCAGTAATGGGCTGAAAACGCCTGTTTTGGGACTCTGCAGAGAAAGAGTTTGCAGAGTGCTGAGTCCACACATGGCTTAACTCTGGAAGTTGAGTGCACACAATGACAACCGTTCTGTTATTTAGCTGCGTTTTGGATTTAGAAGCTGTTATTTCCCTGGGCTTACTGCTGTTTCTTCCCTATGCCTTTATTGGGTTGAAAACGCCTGTTTTGGGACCTGCAGAGAAAGTGTTTGCAGACTGCTGAATCCACACACGGGTTTATCTCTGGAAGTTGAGTGCACACATTGACAACCGTTCTGTTAGATAGCTGTGTTATGGATTTAGAAGCAGACATTTCCCTGTGCTTACTGCTGTTTCTTCCATATGCCGGTAATGGGCTGAAAACGCCTGTTTTGGGACTCTGCAGAGAAAGTGTTTGCAGACTGCTGAATCCACAAACGGGTTTAACTCTGGAAGTTGTGTGCACACATTGACAACCGTTCTGTTAGATAGCTGCGTTTTGGATTTAGAAGCAGATATTTCCCTGTGCTTACTGCTGTTTCTTCCATATGCGGGTAATGGGCTGAAAACGCCTGTTTTGGGACCTGCAGAGAAAGTGTTTGCAGACTGCTGAATCCACACACGGGTTTAACTCTGGAAGTTGAGTGCACACATTGACAACCCTTCTGTTAGATAGCTGCGTTTTGGATTTAGAAGCAGACATTTCCCTGTGCTTACTGCTGTTTCTTCCATATGCCGGTAAAGGGCTGAAAACGCCTGTTTTGGGACTCTGCAGAGAATGTGTTTGCAGACTGCTGAATCCACACACGGGTTTAACTCTGGAAGTTGAGTGCACACATTGACAACCGTTCTGTTAGATAGCTGCGTTTTGGATTTAGAAGCATATATTTCCCTGTGCTTACTGCTGTTTCTTCCATATGCCGGTAATGGGCTGAAAACGCCTGTTTTGGGACTCTGCAGAGAAAGTGTTCGCTGACTGTTGAATCCACACACGGGTTTAACTCTGAAAGTTGAGTGCACACATTGACAACCGTTCTGTTAGATAGCTGCGTTTTGGATTTAGAAGCAGATATTTCCCTGTTCTGACTGCTGTTTCTTCCTTATGCCAGTAATGGGCTGTAAATGCCTGTTTTGGGACTCTGTACAGAAAGTGTTTGCAGACTGCTGAATCCACACACGGGTTTAACTCTGGAAGTTGAGTGCACACGTTGACAACCGTTCTGTTAGATAGCTGCATTTTGGATTTAGAAGCAGATATCTCCCTGTGCTGACTGCTGTTTCTTCCATATGCCGGTAATGGGCTGAAAATGCCTGTTTTGGGACTCTGTACAGAAAGGGTTTGCAGACGGCTGAATCCACACACGGGTTTAACTCTGGAAGTTGAGTGCACACATTGACAACCGTTCTGTTAGTTAGCTGCGTTTTGGAATTAGAAGCAGATATTTCCCTGTGCTTACTGCTGTTTCTTCCATATGCCGGTAATGGGCTGAAAACTCCTGTTTTGGAACTCTGCAGAGAAAGTGTTTGCAGACTGCTGAATCCACAAACGTTTTTAATTCTGGAAGTTGAGTGCACACATTGACACCCGTTCTGTTACACAGCTGCGTCTTTTATTTAGAAGCAGATATTTCCCTGTGCTTACTGCTGTTTCTTCCATATTCCGGTAATGAGCTAAAAACGCCTGTTTTGGGACTCTGCAGAGAAAGTCTTTGCAGAATGCTGAATCCACACATGGGTTTAACTCTGGAAACTGAGTGCACACATTGACAACCGTTGTGTTAGATAGCAGCATTTTGGAATTAGAAGCAGATATTTCCCTGTGCTTACTGCTGTTTCTTCCATATGCCGGTAATGGGCTTAAAACGCTTGTTTTGGGACTCTGCAGAGAAAGTATTTGCAGACTGCTGAATCCACACACGGGTTTAACTCTGGAAGTTGAGTGCAAACATTGACAACCGTTCTGTTAGATAGTTGCGTTTGGATTTAGAAGCAGATATTTCCCTGTGCTGTCTGCTGTTTCTTCCCTATGCCGGTAATGGGCTGAAAACGCCTGTTTTGGGACTCTGCAGAGAAAGTGTTTGAAGACTGCTGAATCCACACACGTGTTTAACTCTGGAAGTTGACTGCACACGTTGACAACCGTTCTGTTAGATAGCTGCGTTTTGGATTTAGAAGCAGATATTTCCCTGTGCTGACTGCTGTTTCTTCCATATGCCGGTAATGGGCTGAAAACGCCTGTTTTGGGACTCTGCAGAGAAAGTGTTTGCAGACTGCTGAATCCACACACGGTTTAACTCTGGAAGTTGAGTGCACACGTTGACAACCGTTCTGTTAGATAGCTGCGTTTTGGATTTAGAAGCAGATATTTCCCTGTGCTTACTGCTGTTTCTTCCATAGGCCGGTATTGGGTTGAAAACGCCTGTTTTGGGACCTGCAGAGAAAGTGTTTGCAGACTGCTGAATCCACACACGGGTTTAACTCTGGAAGTTGAGTGCACACATTGACAACCGTTCTGTTAGATAGCTGTGTTATGGATTTAGAAGCAGACATTTCCCTGTGCTTACTGCTGTTTCTTCCATATGCCGGTAATGGGCTGAAAACGCCTGTTTTGGGACTCTGCAGAGAAAGTGTTTGCAGACTGCTGAATCCACAAACGGGTTTAACTCTGGAAGTTGTGTGCACACATTGACAACCGTTCTGTTAGATAGCTGCGTTTTGGATTTAGAAGCAGATATTTCCCTGTGCTTACTGCTGTTTCTTCCATATGCGGGTAATGGGCTGAAAACGCCTGTTTTGGGACCTGCAGAGAAAGTGTTTGCAGACTGCTGAATCCACACACGGGTTTAACTCTGGAAGTTGAGTGCACACATTGACAACCCTTCTGTTAGATAGCTGCGTTTTGGATTTAGAAGCAGACATTTCCCTGTGCTTACTGCTGTTTCTTCCATATGCCGGTAAAGGGCTGAAAACGCCTGTTTTGGGACTCTGCAGAGAATGTGTTTGCAGACTGCTGAATCCACACACGGGTTTAACTCTGGAAGTTGAGTGCACACATTGACAACCGTTCTGTTAGATAGCTGCGTTTTGGATTTAGAAGCATATATTTCCCTGTGCTTACTGCTGTTTCTTCCATATGCCGGTAATGGGCTGAAAACGCCTGTTTTGGGACTCTGCAGAGAAAGTGTTCGCTGACTGTTGAATCCACACACGGGTTTAACTCTGAAAGTTGAGTGCACACATTGACAACCGTTCTGTTAGATAGCTGCGTTTTGGATTTAGAAGCAGATATTTCCCTGTTCTGACTGCTGTTTCTTCCATATGCCGGTAATGGGCTGAAAACGCCTGTTTTGGGACTCTGCAGAGAAAAAGTTTGAAGACTGCTGAATCCACACACGTGTTTAACTCTGGAATTTGAGTGCACACATTGACAACCGTTCTGTTAGATAGCTGCGTTTTGGATTTAGAAGCAGATATTTCTCTGTGCTGACTGCTGTTTCTTCCTTATGCCAGTAATGGGCTGTAAATGCCTGTTTTGGGACTCTGTACAGAAAGTGTTTGCAGACTGCTGAATCCACACACGGGTTTAACTCTGGAAGTTGAGTGCACACGTTGACAACCGTTCTGTTAGATAGCTGCGTTTTGGATTTAGAAGCAGATATCTCCCTGTGCTGACTGCTGTTTCTTCCATATGCCGGTAATGGGCTGAAAATGCCTGTTTTGGGACTCTGTACAGAAAGGGTTTGCAGACGGCTGAATCCACACACGGGTTTAACTCTGGAAGTTGAGTGCACACATTGACAACCGTTCTGTTAGTTAGCTGCGTTTTGGAATTAGAAGCAGATATTTCCCTGTGCTTACTGCTGTTTCTTCCATATGCCGGTAATGGGCTGAAAACTCCTGTTTTGGAACTCTGCAGAGAAAGTGTTTGCAGACTGCTGAATCCACAAACGTGTTTAATTCTGGAAGTTGAGTGCACACATTGACACCCGTTCTGTTAGACAGCTGCGTTTTTTATTTAGAAGCAGATATTTCCCTGTGCTTACTGCTGTTTCATCCATATGCCGGTAATGGGCTGAAAACGCCTCTTTTGGGACTCTGCAGAGAAAGTATTTGCAGACTGCTGAATCCACACACGGGTTTAACTCTGGAAGTTGAGTGCACACGTTGACAACCGTTCTGTTAGATAGCTGCGTTTTGGATTGGAAGCAGATATTTCCCTGTGCTTACTGCTGTTTCTTCCATATGCCGGTAATGGGCTGAAAACGCCTGTTGTGGGACTCTGCAGAGAAAGTGTTCGCTGACTGTTGAATCCACACACGGGTTTAACTCTGGAAGTTGAGTGCACACTTTGACAACCGTTCTGTTAGATAGCTTCGTTTTGGATTTAGAAGCAGATATTTCCCTGGGCTTACTGCTGTTTCTTCCATATGCCGGTAATGGGCTGAAAACGCCTGTTTTGGGACTCTGCAGAGAAAGTGTTTGAAGACTGCTGAATCCACACACGTGTTTAACTCTGGAAGTTGAGTGCACACATTGACAACCGTTCTGTTAGATATCTGCGCTTTGGATTTAGAAGCAGATATTTCTCTGTACTGCCTGCTGTTTCTTCCTTATGCCAGTAATGGGCTGAAAATGCCTGTTTTGGGACTCTGTACAGAAAGTGTTTGCAGACTGCTGAATCCACACACGGGTTTAACTCTGGAAGTTGAGTGCACACGTTGACAACCGTTCTGTTAGATAGCTGCGTTTTGGATTTAGAAGCAGATATTTCCCTGTGCTTACTGCTGTTTCTTCCATATGCCGGTAATGGGATGAAAATGCCCGTTGTGGGACTTTGGAGAGAAAGTGTTTGCAGACTGCTGAATCCACACACGGGTTTAACTCTGGAAATTGAGTGCACACATTGACAACCATTCTGTTAGATAGCTGCGTTTTGGTTATAGAAGCAGATAATTCCCTGTGCTTACTGCTGTTTCTTCCATATGCCAGTAATGGGCTGAAAACGCCTGTTTTGGGACTCTGCAGAGAAAGAGTTTGCAGACTGCTGAATCCACACATGGCTTAACTCTGGAAGTTGAGTGCACACAATGACAACCGTTCTGTTATTTAGCTGCGTTTTGGATTTAGAAGCTGTTATTTCCCTGGGCTTACTGCTGTTTCATCCCTATGCCTTTATTGGGTTGAAAACGCCTGTTTTGGGACCTGCAGAGAAAGTGTTTGCAGACTGCTGAATCCACACACGGGTTTATCTCTGGAAGTTGAGTGCACACATTGACAACCGTTCTGTTAGATAGCTGTGTTATGGATTTAGAAGCAGACATTTCCCTGTGCTTACTGCTGTTTCTTCCATATGCCGGTAATGGGCTGAAAACGCCTGTTTTGGGACTCTGCAGAGAAAGTGTTTGCAGACTGCTGAATCCACAAACGGGTTTAACTCTGGAAGTTGTGTGCACACATTGACAACCGTTCTGTTAGATAGCTGCGTTTTGGATTTAGAAGCAGATATTTCCCTGTGCTTACTGCTGTTTCATCGATATGCGGGTAATGGGCTGAAAACGCCTGTTTTGGGACTCTGCAGAAAAAGTGTTTGAAGACTGCTGAATCCACACACGTGTTTAACTCTGGAAGTTGAGTGCACACATTGACAACCGTTCTGTTAGATATCTGCGTTTTGGATTTAGAAGCAGATATTTCTCTGTGCTGACTGCTGTTTCTTCCATATGCCGGTAACGGGCTGAAAACGCCTGTTTTGGGACTCTGCAGAGAAAGTGTTTGCAGACTGCTGAATCCACACACGGGTTTAACTCTGGAAATTGAGTGCACACATTGACAACCGTTCTGTTAGATAGCTGCGTTTTGGATTTAGAAGCAGATATTTCCCTGTGCTTACTGCTGTTTCTTCCATAGGCCGGTAATGGGCTGAAAACGCCTGTTTTGGGACTCTGCAGAGAAAGTGTTTGCAGACTGCTGAATCCACACACGGTTTAACTCCTGCAAGTTGAGTGCACCCAATGACAACCGTTCTGTTAGATAGCTGCGTTTTGGATTTAGAAGCCGATATTTCCCTGTGCTTAATGCTGTTTCGTCCATATGCCGGTATTGGGTTGAAAACGCCTGTTTTGGGACCTGCAGAGAAAGTGTTTGCAGACTGCTGAATCCACACACGGGTTTAACTCTGGAAGTTGAGTGCACACATTGACAACCGTTCTGTTAGATAGCTGCGTTTTGGATTTAGAAGCAGATATTTCTCTGTGCTGACTGCTGTTTCTTCCTTATGCCAGTAATGGGCTGTAAATGCCTGTTTTGGGACTCTGTACAGAAAGTGTTTGCAGACTGCTGAATCCACACACGGGTTTAACTCTGGAAGTTGAGTGCACACGTTGACAACCGTTCTGTTAGATAGCTGCATTTTGGATTTAGAAGCAGATATCTCCCTGTGCTGACTGCTGTTTCTTCCATATGCCGGTAATGGGCTGAAAATGCCTGTTTTGGGACTCTGTACAGAAAGGGTTTGCAGACGGCTGAATCCACACACGGGTTTAACTCTGGAAGTTGAGTGCACACATTGACAACCGTTCTGTTAGTTAGCTGCGTTTTGGAATTAGAAGCAGATATTTCCCTGTGCTTACTGCTGTTTCTTCCATATGCCGGTAATGGGCTGAAAACTCCTGTTTTGGAACTCTGCAGAGAAAGTGTTTGCAGACTGCTGAATCCACAAACGTTTTTAATTCTGGAAGTTGAGTGCACACATTGACACCCGTTCTGTTACACAGCTGCGTCTTTTATTTAGAAGCAGATATTTCCCTGTGCTGTCTGCTGTTTCTTCCCTATGCCGGTAATGGGCTGAAAACGCCTGTTTTGGGACTCTGCAGAGAAAGTGTTTGAAGACTGCTGAATCCACACACGTGTTTAACTCTGGAAGTTGACTGCACACGTTGACAACCGTTCTGTTAGATAGCTGCGTTTTGGATTTAGAAGCAGATATTTCCCTGTGCTGACTGCTGTTACTTCCATATGCCGGTAATGGGCTGAAAACGCCTGTTTTGGGACTCTGCAGAGAAAGTGTTTGCAGACTGCTGAATCCACACACGGTTTAACTCTGGAAGTTGAGTGCACACGTTGACAACCGTTCTGTTAGATAGCTGCGTTTTGGATTTAGAAGCAGATATTTCCCTGTGCTTACTGCTGTTTCTTCCATATGCCGGTATTGGGTTGAAAACGCCTGTTTTGGGACCTGCAGAGAAAGTGTTTGCAGACTGCTGAATCCACACACGGGTTTAACTCTGGAAGTTGAGTGCACACATTGACAACCGTTCTGTTAGATAGCTGTGTTATGGATTTAGAAGCAGACATTTACCTGTGCTTACTGCTGTTTCTTCCATATGCCGGTAATGGGCTGAAAACGCCTGCTTTGGGACTCTGCAGAGAAAGTGTTTGCAGAGTGCTGAATCCACAAACGGGTTTAACTCTGGAAGTTGACTGCACACATTGACAACCGTTCTGTTAGATAGCTGCGTTTTGGATTTAGAAGCAGATATTTCCCTGTGCTGACTGCTTTTTCTTCCATATGCCGGTAATGGGCTGAAAACGCCTGTTTTGGGACTCTGCAGAGAAAGTGTTTGAAGACTGCTGAATCCACACACGTGTTTAATTCTGGAAGTTGAGTGCACTCATTGACAACCGTTCTGTTAGATAGCTGCGTTTTGGATTTAGAAGCAGATATTTCCCTGTGCTTACTGCTGTTTACTCCATATGCCGGTAATGGGCTGAAAACCCCTGTTTTCGGACTCTGCAGAGAAAGTGTTTGCACACTGCTGAATCCACACACGGGTTTAACTCAGGAAGTTGAGTGCACACATTGACAACCGTTCTGTTAGATAGCTGCGTTTTGGATTTAGAAGCATATATTTCCCTGTGCTGACTGCTGTTTCTTCCATATGCCGGTAATGGGCTGAAAACGCCTGTTTTGGGACTCTGCAGAGAAAGTTTTTGCAGACTGCTGAATCCACAAACGGGTTTAACTCTGGAAGTTGGGTGCACACATTGACAACCTTTCTGTTAGATAGCTGCGTTTTGGATTTAGAAGCAGATATTTCCCTGTGCTTACTGCTGTTTATTCCATATGCCAGTAATGGGCTGAAAACGCCTGTTTTGGGACTCTGCAGAAAAAGTGTTTGAAGACTGCTGAATCCACACATGTGTTTAACTCTGGAAGTTGAGTGCACACATTGACAACCGTTCTGTTTGATATCTGCGTTTTGGATTTAGAAGCACATATTTCTCTGTGCTGACTGCTGTTTCTTCCATATGTCGGTAATGGGCTAAAAATGCCTGTTTTAGGACTCTGTAGAGAAAGTGTTGGCAGACTGCTGAATCCACACACGGCTTTAACTCTGGAAGTTGAGTGCACACATTGACAACTGTTCTGTTAGTTAGCTGCGTTTTGGATTTAGAAGAAGATATTTCCCTGTGCTTACTGCTGTTTCTTCCATATGCCGGTAATGGGATGAAAACGCCTGTTTTGGGACTCTGTACAGAAAGTGTTTGCAGACTGCTGAATCCACACACGGGTTTAACTTTGGAAGTTGAGTGCACACGTTGACAACCGTTCTGTTAGATAACTCCGTTTTGTATTTAGAAGCAGATATTTCCCTGTGCTGACTTCTGTTTCTTCCATATGCCGGTAATGGGATGAAAACGCCTGTTGTGGGACTCTGCAGAGAAAGAGTTTGCAGACTGCTGAATCCACACACGTGTTTAACTCTGGAAGTTGAGTGCACACATTGATAACCGTTCTGTTAGATATCTGCGTTTCGGATTTAGAAGCAGATATTTCTCTGTGCTGACTGCTGTTTCTTCCATATGCCGGTAATGGGCTAAAAATACCTGTTTTGGGACTCTGTACAGGAAGTGCTTGCAGACTGCTGAATCCACACACGGGTTTAACTCTGGAAGTTGAGTGCACACATTGACAACCGTTCTGTTAGTTAGCTGCGTTTTGGTTTTAGAAGCAGATATTTCCCTGTGCTTACTGCTGTTTCATCCATATGCTGGTAATGGGCTGAAAACGCCTGTTTTGGGACTATGCAGAGAAAGTATTTGCAGACTGCTGAATCCACACACGGGTTTAACTCTGGAAGTTGAGTGCACACATTGACAACCGTTCTGTTAGATAGCTGCGTTTTGGATTTAGAAGCAGATATTTCCCTGTGCTTACTGCTGTTTCTTCCATATGCCGGTAATGGGCTGAAAAGGCCTGTTTTGGGACTATGCAGAGAAAGTATTTGCAGACTGCTGAATCCACACACGGGTTTAACTCTGGAAGTTGAGTGCACACATTGACAACCGTTCTGTTAGATAGCTGCGTTTTGGATTTAGAAGCAGATATTTCCCTGTGCTTACTGCTGTTTCTTCCATATGCCGGTAATGGGCTGAAAAGGCCTGTTGTGGGACTCTGCAGAGAAAGTGTTTGCAGACTGGTGAATCCACACACGGGTTTAACTCTGGAAGTTGAGAGCACACGTTGACAACCGTTCTGTTAGATAGCTGCGTTTTGGATTTAGAGGCATATATTTCCCTGTGCTGACTGCTGTTTCTTCCATATGCCGGTAATGGGCTGAAAACGCCTGTTTTGGGACGCTGCAGAGAAAGTGTTTGCAGACTGCTGAATCCACACACGGGTTTAACTCTGGAAATTGAGTGCAAACATTGACAACCGTTCTGTTAGACAGCTGCGTTTTGGATTTAGAAGCAGATATTTCCCTGTGCTTATTGCTGTTTCTTCCATATGCCGGTAATGGGCTGAAAACGCCTGTTTTGGGACTCTGCAGAGAAAGTGTTTGCAGACTGCTGAATCCACACACGGTTTAACTCTGGAAATTGAGTGCACACAATGACAACCATTCTGTTACATAGCTGCGTTTTGGATTTAGAAGCAGATATTTCCCTGGGCTTACTGCTGTTTCTTCCATATGCCGGTATTGGGTTGAAAACGCCTGTTTTGGGACCTGAAGAGAAAGTGTGTGCAGACTGCTGAATCCACACACGGGTTTAACTCTGGAAGTTGAGTGCACACATTGACAACCGTTCTGTTAGATAGCTGTGTTATGGATTTAGAAACAGACATTTCCCTGTGCTTACTGCTGTTTCTTCCATATGCCCTTAATGGGCTGAAAACGCCTGTTTTGGGACTCTGTACAGAAAGTGTTTGCAGACTGCTGAATGCACACACGGGTTTAACTCTGGACGTTGAGTGCACACGTTGACAACCGTTCTGTTAGATAGCTGCGTTTTGGATTTAGAAGCAGATATCTCCCTGTGCTGACTGCTGTTTCTTCCATATGCCGGTAATGGGATGAAAACGCCTGTTGTGGGACTCTGCAGAGAGTGTTTGCAGACTGCTGAATCCACACACGGGTTTAATTCTGGAAATTGAGTGCACACATTGACAACCGTTCTGTTAGATAGCTGCGTTTTGGTTATAGAAGCAGATATTTCCCTGTGCTTACTGCTGTTTCTTCCTTATGCCAGTAATGGGCTGAAAACGCCCGTTTTGGGACTCTGCAGAGAAAGAGTTTGCAGACTGCTGAATCCACACATGGTTTAACTCTGGAAGTTGAGTGCACACAATGACAACCGTTCTGTTAGATAGCTGCGTTTTGGATTTAGAAGCAGATATTTCCCTGTGCATACTGCTGTTTCTTCCCTATGCCTGTATTGGGTTGAAAACGCCTGTTTTGGGACCTGCAGAGAAAGTGTTTGCAGACTGCTGAATCCACACACGGGTTTAACTCTGGAAGTTGAGTGCACACATTGACAACCGTTCTGTTAGATTGCTGTGTTATGGATTTAGAAGCAGACATTTCCCTGTGCTTACTGCTGTTTCTTCCATATGCCGGTAATGGGCTGAAAACGCCTGTTTTGGGACGCTGCAGAGAAAGTGTTTGCAGACTGCTGAATCCACAAACGGGTTTAACTCTGGAAGTTGAGTGCACACATTGACAACCGTTCTGTTAGATAGCTGCGTTTTGGATTTAGAAGCAGATATTTCCCTGTGCTGACTACTGTTTCTTCCATATGCCGGTAATGGGCTGAAAACGCCTGTTTTGGGACTCTGCAGAGAAAGTGTTTGAAGACTGCTGAATCCACACACGTGTTTAACTCTGGAAGTTGAGTGCACACATTGACACCCGTTCTGTTAGATAGCTGCGTTTTTTATTTAGAAGCAGATATTTCCCTGTGCTTACTGCTGTTTCTTCCATATTCCGGTAATGTGCTAAAAACGCCTGTTTTGGGACTCTGCAGAGAAAGTCTTTGCAGAATGCTGAATCCACACATGGGTTTAACTCTGGAAACTGAGTGCACACATTGACAACCGTTCTGTTAGATAGCTGCATTTTGGAATTAGCAGCAGATATTTCCCTGTGCTTACTGCTGTTTCTTCCATATGCCGGTAATGGGCTTAAAACGCCTGTTTTGGGACTCTGCAGAGAAAGTATTTGCAGACTGCTGAATCCACACACGGGTTTAACTCTGGAAGTTGAGTGCAAACATTGACAACCGTTCTGTTAGATAGCTGCGTTTGGATTTAGAAGCAGATATTTCCCTGTGCTGACTGCTGTTTCTTCCCTATGCCGGTAATGGGCTGAAAACGCCTGTTTTGGGACTCTGCAGAGAAAGTGTTTGAAGACTGCTGAATCCACACACGTGTTTAACTCTGGAAGTTGAGTGCACACGTTGACAACCGTTCTGTTAGATAGCTGCGTTTTGGATTTAGAAGCAGATATTTCCCTGTGCTGACTGCTGTTTCTTCCATATGCCGGTAATGGGCTGAAAACGCCTGTTTGGGACTCTGCAGAGAAAGTGTTTGCAGACTGCTGAATCCACACACGGTTTAACTCTGGAAGTTGAGTGCACACAATGACAACCGTTCTGTTAGATAGCTGCGTTTTGGATTTAGAAGCAGATATTTCCCTGTGCTTACTGCTGTTTCTTCCATATGCCGGTATTGGGTTGAAAACGCCTGTTTTGGGACCTGCAGAGAAAGTGTTTGCAGACTGCTGAATCCACACACGGGTTTAACTCTGGAAGTTGAGTGCACACATTGACAACCGTTCTGTTAGATAGCTGTGTTATGGATTTAGAAGCAGACATTTACCTGTGCTTACTGCTGTTTCTTCCATATGCCGGTAATGGGCTGAAAACGCCTGCTTTGGGACTCTGCAGAGAAAGTGTTTGCAGAGTGCTGAATCCACAAACGGGTTTAACTCTGTAAGTTGACTGCACACATTGACAACCGTTCTGTTAGATAGCTGCGTTTTGGATTTAGAAGCAGATATTTCCCTGTGCTGACTGCTGTTTCTTCCATATGCCGGTAATGGGCTTAAAACTCCTGTTTTGGGACTCTGCAGAGAAAGTGTTCGCTGACTGTTGAATCCACACACGTGTTTAACTCTGGAAGTTGAGTGCACACATTGACAACCGTTCTGTTAGATATCTGCGTTTTGGATTTAGAAGCAGATATTTCTCTGTGCTGACTGCTGTTTCTTCCTTATGCCAGTAATGGGCTGAAAATGCCTGTTTTGGGACTCTGTACAGAAAGTGTTTGCAGACTGCTGAATCCAGACACGGGTTTAACTCTGGAAGTTGAGTGCACACGTTGACAACCGTTCTGTTAGATAGCTGCGTTTTGGATTTAGAAGCAGATATTTCCCTGTGCTGACTTCTGTTTCTTCCATATGCCGGTAATGGGATGAAAACGCCTGTTGTGATACTCTGCAGAGAAAGTGTTTGCAGACTGCTGAATCCACACACGGGTTTAACTCTGGAAATTGAGTGCACACATTGACAACCGTTCTGTTAGATAGCTGCGTTTTGGATTTAGAAGTAGATATTTCCCTGGGCTTACTGCTGTTTCTTCCATATGCCAGTAATGGGCTGAAAACGCCTGTTTTGGGACTCTGCAGAGAAAGAGTTTGCAGACTGCTGAATCCACACACGGTTTAACTCTGGAAGTTGAGTGCACACAATTACAACCGTTCTGTTAGATAGCTGCGCTTTGGATTTAGAAGCAGATATTTCCCTGTGCTTACTGCTGTTTCTTCCCTATGCCTGTATTGGGTTCAAAACGCCTGATTTGGGACCTGCAGAGAAAGTGTTTGCAGACTGCTGAATCCACACACGGGTTTAACTCTGGAAGTTGAGTGCACACAATGACAACCGTTCTGTTAGATAGCTTCGTTTTGGATTTAGAAGCAGATATTTCCCTGTGCTTACTGCTGTTTCTTCCATACGCCGGTAATGTGCTGAAAACGCCTGTTTTGGGACTCTGCAGAGAAAGTGTTTGCAGACTGCTGAATCCACAAACGGGTTTAACTCTGGAAGTTGAGTGCACACATTGTCAACCGTTCTGTTAGATAGCTGCGTTTTGGATTTAGAAGCAGATATTTCCCTGTGCTGTCTACTGTTTCTTCCATATGCCGGTAATGGGCTGAAAACGCCTGTTTTGGGACTCTGCAGAGAAAGTGTTTGAAGACTGCTGAATCCACACACGTGTTTAACTCTGGAAGTTGAGTGCACACATTGACAACCGTTCTGTTAGATATCTGCGTTTTGGATTTAGAAGCAGATATTTCTCTGTGCTGACTGCTGTTTCTTCCATATGCCAGTAATGGGCTGAAAATGCCTGTTTTGGGACCCTGTACAGAAAGTGTTTGCAGACTGCTGAATCCACACACGGCTTTAACTCTGGAAGTTGAGTGCACACATTGACAACCGTTCTGTTAGATAGCTTCATTTTGGATTTAGAAGCAGATATTTCCCTGTGCTTACTGCTGTTTCTTCCATATGCCGGTAATGGGCTGAAAACGCCTGTTTTGGAACTCTGCAGAGAAAGTGTTTGCAGACTGCTAAATCCACAAACGCGTTTAACTCTGGAAGATGAGTGCACACATTGACACCCGTTCTGTTAGATAGCTGCGTTTTTTATTTAGAAGCAGATATTTCCCTGTGCTTACTGCTGTTTCTTCCATATTCCGGTAACGGGCTAAAAACGCCTGTTTTGGGACTCTGCAGAGAAAGTCTTTGCAGAATGCTGAATCCACACATGGGTTTAACTCTGGAAACTGAGTGCACACATTGACAACCGTTCTGTTAGATAGCTGCATTTTGGAATTAGCAGCAGATATTTCCCTGTGCTTACTGCTGTTTCTTCCATATGCCGGTAATGGGCTTAAAACGCCTGTTTTGGGACTCTGCAGAGAAAGTATTTGCAGACTGCTGAATCCACACACGGGTTTAACTCTGGAAGTTGAGTGCAAACATTGACAACCGTTCTGTTAGATAGCTGCGTTTGAATTTAGAAGCAGATATTTCCCTGTGCTGACTGCTGTTTCTTCCCTATGCCGGTAATGGGCTGAAAACGCCTGTTTTGGGACTCTGCAGAGAAAGTGTTTGAAGACTGCTGAATCCACACACGTGTTTAACTCTGGAAGTTGAGTGCACACGTTGACAACCGTTCTGTTAGATAGCTGCGTTTTGGATTTAGAAGCAGATATTTCCCTGTGCTGACTGCTGTTTCTTCCATATGCCGGTAATGGGCTGAAAACGCCTGTTTGGGACTCTGCAGAGAAAGTGTTTGCAGACGGCTGAATCCACACACGGTTTAACTCTGGAAGTTGAGTGCACACAATGACAACCGTTCTGTTAGATAGCTGCGTTTTGGATTTAGAAGCAGATATTTCCCTGTGCTTACTGCTGTTTCTTCCATATGCCGGTATTGGGTTGAAAACGCCTGTTTTGGGACCTGCAGAGAAAGTGTTTGCAGACTGCTGAATCCACACACGGGTTTAACTCTGGAAGTTGAGTGCACACATTGACAACCGTTCTGTTAGATAGCTGTGTTATGGATTTAGAAGCAGACATTTACCTGTGCTTACTGCTGTTTCTTCCATATGCCGGTAATGGGCTGAAAACGCCTGCTTTGGGACTCTGCAGAGAAAGTGTTTGCAGAGTGCTGAATCCACAACCGGGTTTAACTCTGTAAGTTGACTGCACACATTGACAACCGTTCTGTTAGATAGCTGCGTTTTGGATTTAGAAGCAGATATTTCCCTGTGCTGACTGCTGTTTCTTCCATATGCCGGTAATGGGCTTAAAACTCCTGTTTTGGGACTCTGCAGAGAAAGTGTTCGCTGACTGTTGAATCCACACACGTGTTTAACTCTGGAAGTTGAGTGCACACATTGACAACCGTTCTGTTAGATATCTGCATTTTGGATTTAGAAGCAGATATTTCTCTGTGCTGACTGCTGTTTCTTCCATATGCCGGTATTGGGTTGAAAATGCCTGTTTTGGGACTCTGCAGAGAAAGTGTTTGCAGACTTCTGAATCCACACAGTGTTTTAACTCTGGAAGTTGAGTGAACACATTGACAACCGTTCTGTTAGATAGCTGCGTTAAGGATTTAGAAGCAGACATTTCCCTGTGCTTACTGCTGTTTCTTCCATATGCCGGTAACGGACTGAAAGCGCCTGTTTTGGGACTCTGCAGAGAAAGTGTTTGCAGACTGCTGAATCCACAAACGGTTTTAACTCTTGAAGTTGAGTGCACACATTGACAACCGTTCTGTTAGATTGCTGCGTTTTGGATTTAGAAGCAGATATATCTCTGTGCTGACTGCTGTTTCTTCCATATGTCGGTAATGGGCTGAAAATGCCTGTTTTAGGACTCTGTAGAGAAAGTGTTGGCAGACTGCTGAATCCACACACGGGTTTAACTCTGGAAGTTGAGTGCACACATTGACAACTGTTCTGTTAGTTAGCTGCGTTTTGGATTTAGAAGCAGATATTTCCCTGTGCTTACTGCTGTTTCTTCCATATGCCGGTAATGGGATGAAAACGCCTGTTTTGGGACTCTGCAGAGAAAGTATTTGCAGACTGCTGAATCCACAAACGGGTTTAACTCTGGAAGTTGAGTGCACACGTTGACAACCGTTCTGTTAGATAGCTGCGTTTTGGATTTAGAAGCAGATATTTCTCTGTGCTGACTGCTGTTTCTTCCATATGCCGGTAATGGGCTGAAAACGCCTGTTGTGGGACTCTGCAGAGAAAGTGTTTGTAGACTGCCGAATCCACACACGGGTTTAACTCTTGAAATTGAGTGCACACATTGACAACCGTTCTGTTAGATATCTGCGTTTTGGATTTAGAAGCAGATATTTCCCTGTGCTTACTGCTGTTTCTTCCATAGGCCGGTATTGGGCTGAAAACGCCTGTTTTGGGACTCTGCAGAGAAAGTGCAGACTGCTGAATCCACACACGGTTTAACTCTGCAAGTTGAGTGCACCCAATGACAACCGTTTTGTTAGATAGCTGCGTTTTGGATTTAGAAGCAGATATTTCCCTGTGCTTACTGCTGTTACTTCCATATGACGGTATTGGGTTGAAAACGCCTGTTTTGAGACCTGCAGAGAAAGTGTTTGCAGACTGCTGAATCCACACATGGGTTTATCTCTGGAAGTTGAGTGCACACATTGAAAACCGTTCTGTTAGATAGCTGCGTTTTGGATTTAGAAGCAGACATTTCCCTGTGCTTACTTGCTGTTTCTTCCATATGCCGGTAATGGGCTGAAAACGCCTGTTTTGGGACTCTGCAGAGAAAGTGTTTGCAGACTGCTGAATCCACACACGGGTTTAACTCTGGAAGTTGAGTGCACACATTGACAACCGTTCTGTTAGATAGCTGCGTTTTGGATTTAGAAGCAGATATTTCCCTGTGCTGACTGCTGTTTCTTCCATATGCCGGCAATGGGCTGAAAACGCCTGTTTTGGGACTCTGCAGAGAAAGTTTTCGCTGACTGTTGAATCCACACACGTGTTTAACTCTGGAAGTTGAGTGCACACATTGACAACCGTTCTGTTAGATATCTGCGTTTTGGATTTAGAAGCAGATATTTCTCTGTGCTGACTGCTGTTTCTTCCTTATGCCAGTAATGGGCTGAAAATGCCTGTTTTGGGACTCTGTACAGAAAGTGTTTGCAGACGGCTGAATCCACACACGGGTTTAACTCTGGAAGTTGAGTGCACACATTGACAACCGTTCTGTTAGTTAGCTGCGTTTTGGATTTAGAAGCAGATATTTCCCTGTGCTTACTGCTGTTTCTTCCATATGCCGGTAATGGGCTGAAAACTCCTGTTTTGGAACTCTGCAGAGAAAGTGTTTGCAGACTGCTGAATCCACAAACGGGTTTAATTCTGGAAGTTGAGTGCAAACATTGACACCCGTTCTGTTAGATAGCTGCGTTTTTTATTTAGAAGCAGATATTTCCCTGTGCTTACTGCTGTTTCTTCCATATTCCGGTAATGGGCTAAAAACGCCTGTTTTGGGACTCTGCAGAGAAAGTCTTTGCAGAATGCTGAATCCACACATGGGTTTAACTCTGGAAGTTCAGTGCACACAATGACAACCGTTCTGTTAGATAGCTGCGTTTTGGATTTAGAAGCAGATATTTCCCTGTGCTTACTGCTGTTTCTTCCATATGCCAGTATTGGGTTGAAAACGCCTGTTTTGGGACCTGCAGAGAAAGTGTTTGCAGACTGCTGAATCCACACACGGGTTTAACTCTGGAAGTTGAGTGCACACATTGACAACCGTTCTGTTAGATAGCTGTGTTATGGATTTAGAAGCAGACATTTACCTGTGCTTACTGCTGTTTCTTCCAAATGCCGGTAATGGGCTGAAAACGCCTGCTTTGGGACTCTGCAGAGAAAGTGTTTGCAGAGTGCTGAATCCACAAACGGGTTTAACTCTGGAAGTTGACTGCACACATTGACAACCGTTCTGTTAGATAGCTGCGTTTTGGATTTAGAAGCAGATATTTCCCTGTGCTTACTGCTGTTTCTTCCATATGCCGGTAATGGGCTGAAAACGCCTGTTTTGGGACTCTGCAGAGAAAGTGTTTGCACACTGCTGAATCCACACACGGGTTTAACTCTGGAAGCTGAGTGCACACATTGACAACCGTTCGGTTAGATAGCTGTGTTATGGATGTAGAAGCAGATATTTACCTGTGCTTACTGCTGTTTCTTCCATATGCCGGTAATGGGCTGAAAACGCCTGCTTTGGGACTCTGCAGAGAAAGTGTTTGCAGAGTGCTGAATCCACAAACGGGTTTAACTCTGGAAGTTGACTGCACACATTGACAACCGTTCTGTTAGATAGCTGCGTTTTGGATTTAGAAGCAGATATTTCCCTGTGCTTACTGCTGTTTATTCCATATGCCGGTAATGGGCTGAAAACGCCTGTTTTGGGACTCTGCAGAGAAAGTGTTTGCACACTGCTGAATCCACACACGGGTTTAACTCTGGAAGTTGAGTGCACACATTGACAACCGTTCTGTTAGATAGCTGCGTTTTGGATTTAGAAGCATATATTTCCCTGTGCTGACTGCTGTTTCTTCCATATGTCGGTAATGGGCTGAAAACGCCTGTTTTGGGACTCTGCAGAGAAAGTGTTTGTAGACTGCCGAATCCACACACGGGTTTAATTCTTGTAATTGAGTGCACACATTGACAACCGTTCTGTTAGATAGCTGCATTTTGGATTTAGAAGCAGATATTTCCCTGTGCTTACTGCTGTTTCTTCCATAGGCCGGTAATGGGCTGAAAACGCCTGTTTTGGGACCCTGCAGAGAAAGTGTTTGCAGACTGCTGAATCCACACACGGTTTAATTCTGCAAGTTGAGTGCACCCAATGACAACCGTTTTGTTAGATAGCTGCGTTTTGGATTTAGAAGCAGATATTTCCCTGTGCTTACTGCTGTTTCTTCCATATGCCGGTATTGGGTTGAAAACGCCTGTTTTGGGACCTGCAGAGAAAGTGTTTGCAGACTGCTGAATCCACACACGGGTTTAACTCTGGAAGTTGAGTGCACACATTGACAACCGTTCTGTTAGATAGCTGCGTTTTGGATTTAGAAGCAGATATTTCCCTGTGCTGACTGCTGTTTCTTCCATATGCCGGTAATGGGCTGAAAACGCCTGTTTTGGGACTCTGCAGAGAAAGTGTTCGCTGACTGTTGAATCCACACACGTGTTAAACTCTGGAAGTTGAGTGCACACATTGACAACCGTTCTGTTAGATATCTGCGTTTTGGATTTTAGAAGCAGATATTTCTCTGTGCTGACTGCTGTTTCTTCCTTATGCCAGTAATGGGCTGAAAATGCCTGTTTTGGGACTCTGCAGAGAAAGTGTTTGCACACTGCTGAATCCACACACGGGTTTAACTCTGGAAGTTGAGTGCAGACATTGACAACCGTTCTGTTAGATAGCTGTGTTATGGATTTAGAAGCAGACATTTACCTGTGCTTACTGCTGTTTCTTCCATATGCCGGTAATGGGCTGAAAACGCCTGCTTTGGGACTCTGCAGAGAAAGTGTTTGCAGAGTGCTGAATCCACAAACGGGTTTAACTCTGGAAGTTGACTACACACATTGACAACCGTTCTGTTAGATAGCTGCGTTTTGGATTTAGAAGCAGATATTTCCCTGTGCTTACTGCTGTTTCTTCCATATGCCGGTAATGGGCTGAAAACGCCTGTTTTGGGACTCTGCAGAGAAAGTGTTTGCAGACTGCTGAATCCACACACGGGTTTAACTCTGGAAGTTGAGTGCACACATTGACAACCGTTCTGTTAGATAGCTGCGTTTTGGATTTAGAAGCAGATATTTCTCTGTGCTGACTGCTGTTTCTTCCTTATGCCAGTAATGGGCTGAAAATGCCTGTTTTGGGACTCTGTACAGAAAGTGTTTGCAGACTGCTGAATCCACACACGGGTTTAACTCTGGAAGTTGAGTGCACACGTTGACAACCGTTCTGTTAGATAGCTGCAATTTGGCTTTAGAAGCAGATATTTCCCTGTGCTGACTTCTGTTTCTTCCATATGCCGGTAATGGGATGAAAACGCTTGTTGTGGGACTCTGCAGAGAAAGTGTTTGCAGACTGCTGAATCCACACACGGGTTTAACTCTGGAAGTTGAGTGCACACATTGACAACCGTTCTGTTAGATAGCTGCATTTTGGAATTAGAAGCAGGTATTTCCCTGTGCTTACTGCTGTTTCTTCCATATGCCGGTACTGGGTTGAAAATGCCTGTTTTGGGACTCTGCAGAGAAAGTGTTTGCAGACTGCTGAATCCACACAGGGTTTTAACTCTGGAAGTTGAGTGAACACATTGACAACCGTTCTGTTAGATAGCTGCGTTAAGGATTTAGAAGCAGACATTTCCCTGTGCTTACTGCTGTTTCTTCCATATGCCGGTAACGGACTGAAAGCGCCTGTTTTGGGACTCTGCAGAGAAAGTGTTTGCAGACTGCTGAATCCACACACGGGTTTAACTCTGGAAGTTGGGTGCACACATTGACAACCGTTCTGTTAGATAGCTGCGTTTTGGATTTAGAAGCAGATATTTCCCTGTGCTGACTGCTGTTTCTTCCATATGCCGGTAATGGGCTGAAAACGCCTGTTTTGGGACTCTGCAGAAAAAGTGTTTGAAGACTGCTGAATCCACACACGTGTTTATCACTGGAAGTTGAGTGCACACATTGACAACCGTTCTGTTAGATATCTGCGTTTTGGATTTAGAAGCAGATATTTCTCTGTGCTGACTGCTGTTTCTTCCATATGCCGGTAATGGGCTGAAAATGCCTGTTTTAGGACTCTGTAGAGAAAGTGTTGGCAGACTGCTGAATCCACACACGGGTTTAACTCTGGAAGTTGAGTGCACATATTGACAACTATTCTGTTAGTTAGCTGCGTTTTGGATTCAGAAGCAGATATTTCCCTGAGCTTACTGCTGTTTCTTCCATATGCCGGTAATGGGCTGAAAACGCCTGTTTTGGGACTCTGAAGAGAAAGTATTTGCAGACCGCTGAATCAACACACGGGTTTAACTCTGGAAGTTGAGTGCACACGTTGACAACCGTTCTGTTAGATAGCTGCGTTTTGGATTTAGAAGCAGATATATCCCTGTTCTGACTGCTGTTTCTTCCATATGTCGGTAATGGGCTGAAAACGCCTGTTGTGGGACTCTGCAGAGAAATTGTTTGCAGACTGCTGAATCCACACACGGGTTTAACTCTGGAAATTGAGTGCACACATTGACAACCGTTCTGTTAGATAGCTGCGTTTTGGATTTAGAAGCAGATATTTCCCTGTGCTTACTGCTGTTTCTTCCATATACCGGTAATGGGCTGAAAACGCCTGTTTTGGGACTCTGCAGAGAAAGTATTTGCAGACTGCTGAATTCACACACGGGTTTAACTCTGGAAGTTGAGTGCACACATTGACAACCGTTCTGTTAGATAGCTGCGTTTTGGATTTAGAAGCAGATATTTCCCTGGGCTGACTGCTGTTTCTTCCGTATGCCAGTAATGGGCTGAAAACGCCTGTTTTGGGAGTCTGCAGAGAAAGTGTTTGAAGACTGCTGAATCCACACACGTGTTTAACTCTGGAAGTTGAGTGCACACATTGACAACCGTTCTGTTAGATATCTGCGTTTTGGATTTAGAAACAGATATTTCTCTGTGCTGACTGCTGTTTCTTCCATATGCCAGTAATGGGCTGAAAATGCCTGTTTTGGGACTCTGTACAGAAAGTGTTTGCAGACTGCTGAATCCACACATGGGTTTAACTCTGGAAGTTGAGTGCACACGTTGACAACCGTTCTGTTAGATAGCTGCGTTTTGGATTTAGAAGCAGATATTTCCCTGTGCTGACTTCTGTTTCTTCCATATGCCGGTAATCGGATGAAAACGCCTGTTGTGGTACTCTGCAGAGAAAGTGTTTGCAGACTGCTGAATCCACACACGGGTTTAACTCTGGAAATTGAGTGCACACATTGACAACCGTTCTGTTAGAGAGCTCCGTTTTGGATTTAGAAGCAGATATTTCCCTGTGCTTACTGCTGTTTCTTCCATATGCCAGTAATGGGCTGAAAACGACTGTTTTGGGACTCTGCAGAGAAAGAGTTTGCAGACTGCTGAATCCACATACGGTTTAACTCTGGAAGTTGAGTGCACACAATTACAACCGTTCTGTTAGATAGCTGCGTTTTGGATTTAGAAGCAGATATTTCCCTGTGCTTACTGCTGTTTCTTCCCTATGCCTGTATTGGGTTCAAAACGCCTGTTTTGGGACCTGCAGAGAAAGTGTTTGCAGACTGCTGAATCCACACACGGGTTTAACTCTGGAAGTTGAGTGCACACAATGACAACCGTTCTGTTAGATAGCTTCGTTTTGGATTTAGAAGCAGATATTTCCCTGTGCTTACTGCTGTTTCTTCCATACGCCGGTAATGTGCTGAAAACGCCTGTTTTGGGACTCTGCAGAGAAAGTGTTTGCAGACTGCTGAATCCACAAACGGGTTTAACTCTGGAAGTTGAGTGCACACATTGTCAACCGTTCTGTTAGATAGCTGCGTTTTGGATTTAGAAGCAGATATTTACCTGTGCTGACTACTGTTTCTTCCATATGCCGGTAATGGGCTGAAAACGCCTGTTTTGGGACTCTGCAGAGAAAGTGTTTGAAGACTGCTGAATCCACACACGTGTTTAACTCTGGAAGTTGAGTGCACACATTGACAACCGTTCTGTTAGATATCTGCGTTTTGGATTTGGAAGCAGATATTTCTCTGTGCTGACTGCTGTTTCTTCCATATGCCAGTAATGGGCTGAAAATGCCTGTTTTGGCACCCTGTACAGAAAGTGTTTGCAGACTGCTGAATCCACACACGGGTTTAACTCTGGAAGTGGAGTGCACACATTGACAACCGTTCTGTTAGTTTGCTGCATTTTGGATTTAGAAGCAGATATTTCCCTGTGCTTACTGCTGTTTCTTCCATATGCCGGTAATGGGCTGAAAACGCCTGTTTTGGAACTCTGCAGAGAAAGTGTTTGCAGACTGCTAAATCCACAAACGGGTTTAATTCTGGAAGATGAGTGCACACATTGACACCCGTTCTGTTAGATAGCTGCGTTTTTTATTTAGAAGCAGATATTTCCCTGTGCTGACTGCTGTTTCTTCCATATTCCGGTAATGGGCTAAAAACGCCTGTTTTGGGACTCTGCAGAGAAAGTCTTTGCAGAATGCTGAATCCACACATGGGTTTAACTCTGGAAACTGAGTGCACACATTGACAACCGTTCTGTTAGATAGCTGCATTTTGGAATTAGAAGCAGATATTTCCCTGTGCTTACTGCTGTTTCTTCCATATGCCGGTACTGGGTTGAAAATGCCTGTTTTGGGACTCTGCAGAGAAAGTGTTTGCAGACTACTGAATCCACACAGGGTTTTAACTCTGGAAGTTGAGTGAACACATTGACAACCGTTCTGTTAGATAGCTGCGTTAAGGATTTAGAAGCAGACATTTCCCTGTGCTTACTGCTGTTTCTTCCATATGCCGGTAACGGACTGAAAGCGCCTGTTTTGGGACTCTGCAGAGAAAGTGTTTGCAGACTGCTGAATCCACAAACGGTTTTAACTCTTGAAGTTGAGTGCACACATTGACAACCGTTCTGTTAGATTGCTGCGTTTTGGATTTAGAAGCATATATTTCCCTGTGCTTACTGCTGTTTCTTCCATATGCCGGTAATGGGCTGGAAACGCCTGTTTTGGGACTCTGCAGAGAAAGTGTTCGCTGACTGTTGAATCCACACACGGGTTTAACTCTGGAAGTTTAGTGCACACATTGACAACCGTTCTGTTAGATATCTGCGTTTTGGATTTAGAAGCAGATATTTCTCTGTGCTGACTGCTGTTTCTTCCATATGCCGGTAATGGGCTGAAAATGCCTGTTTTGGGACTCTGTACAGGAAGTGCTTGCAGACTGCTGAATCCACACACGGGTTTAACTCTGGAAGTTGAGTGCACACATTAACAACCGTTCTGTTAGTTAGCTGCGTTTTGGATTTAGAAGCAGACATTTCCCTGTGCTTACTGCTGTTTCATCCATATGCCGGTAATGGGCTGAAAACGCCTCTTTTGGGACTCTGCAGAGAAAGTATTTGCAGACTGCTGAATCCACACACGGGTTTAACTCTGGAAGTTGAGTGCACACGTTGATAACCGTTCTGTTAGATAGCTGCGTTTTGGATTGGAAGCAGATATTTCCCTGTGCTTACTGCTGTTTCTTCCATATGCCGGTAATGGGCTGAAAACGCCTGTTGTGGGACTCTGCAGAGAAAGTGTTCGCTGACTGTTGAATCCTCACACGGGTTTAACTCTGGAATTTGAGTGCACACATTGACAACCGTTCTGTTAGATAGCTGCGTTATGGATGTAGAAGCAGAAATTTCCCTGTGCTTACTGCTGTTTCTTCCATATGCCGGTAATGGGCTGAAAACGCCTGTTTTGGGACTCTGCAGAGAAAGGGTTTGCAGACTGCTGAATCCACACACGGGTTTAACTCTGGAAGTTGAGTGCACACATTGACAACCGTTCTGTTAGATAGCTGCGTTTTGGATTTAGAAGCAGATATTTCCCTGTGCTGACTGCTGTTTCTTCCATATGCCGGCAATGGGCTGAAAACGCCTGTTTTGTGACTCTGCAGAAAAAGGGTTTGAAGACAGCTGAATTCACACACGTGTTTAACTCTGGAAGTTGAGTGCACATATTGACAACCGTTCTGTTAGATATCTGCGTTTTGGATTTAGAAGCAGATATTTCTCTGTGCTGACTGCTGTTTCTTCCATATGCCGGTAATGGGCTGAAAATGCCTGTTTTGGGACTCTGCAGAGAAAGTGTTTGCAGACTGCTGAATCCACACACGGGTTTAACTCTCGAAGTTGAGTGCACACATTGACAACCGTTCTGTTAGTTAGCTGCGTTTTGGTTTTAGAAGCAGATATTTCCCTGTGCTTACTGCTGTTTCATCCATATGCCGGTAATGGGCTGAAAACGCCTGTTTTGGGACTCTGCAGAGAAAGTATTTGCAGACTGCTGAATCCACACATGGGTTTAACTCTGGAAGTTGAGTGCACACGTTGACAACCGTTCTGTTAGATAGCTGCGTTTTGGATTTAGAAGCAGATATTTCCCTGTGCTTACTGCTGTTTCTTCCATATGCCGGTAATGGGCTGAAAACGCCTGTTGTGGGACTCTGCAGAGAAAGTGTTTGCAGACTGCTGAATCCACACACGGGTTTAACTCTGGAAGTTGAGAGCACACGTTGACAACCGTTCTGTTAGATAGCTGCGTTTTGGATTTAGAGGCATATATTTCCCTGTGCTGACTGCTGTTTCTTCCATATGCCGGTAATGGGCTGAAAACGCCTGTTTTGGGACGCTGCAGAGAAAGTGTTTGCAGACTGCTGAATCCACACACGGGTTTAACTCTGGAAGTTGAGTGCACACATTGACAACCGTTCTGTTAGATAGCTGCGTTTTGGATTTAGAAGCAGATATTTCCCTGTGCTGACTGCTGTTTATTCCATATGCCGGTAAAGGGCTGAAAACGCCTGTTTTGGGACTCTGCAGAGAAAGTGTTTGAAGACTGCTGAATCCACACACGTGTTTAACTCTGGAAGTTGAGTGCACACATTGACAACCGTTCTGTTAGATAGCTGCGTTTTGGATTTAGAAGCAGATATTTTTCTGTGCTGACTGCTGTTTCTTCCATATGCCAGTAATGGGGTGAAAATGCCTGTTTTGGGACTCTGTACAGAAAGTGTTTGCAGACTGCTGAATTTACACACGGGTTTAACTCTGGAAGTTGAGTGCACACATTGACAACCGTTCTGTTAGTTAGCTGCGTTTTGGATTTAGAAGCAGATATTTCCCTGTGCTTACTACTCTTTCTTCCATATGCCGGTAATGGGCTGAAAACGCCTGTTTTGGGACTCTGCAGAGAAAGTGTTTGCAGACTGCTGAGTCCACACACGGGTTTAACTCTGGAAGTTGAGTGCACACATTGACAACCGTTCTGTTAGATAGCTGCGTTTTGGATTTAGAATCATATATTTCCCTGTGCTTACTGCTGTTTCTTCCATATGCCGGTAATGGGCTGGAAACGCCTGTTTGGGGACTCTGCAGAGAAAGTGTTCGCTGACTGTTGAATCCACACACGGGTTTAACTCTGGAAGTTTAGTGCACACATTGACAACCGTTCTGTTAGATAGCTGCGTTTTGGATGTAGAAGCAGATATTTTCATGTGCTTACTGCTGTTTCTTCCATATGCCGGTAATGGGCTGAAAACGCCTGTTTTGGGACTCTGCAGAGAAAGTGTTTGCAGACTGCTGAATCCACACACGGCTTTAACTCTGGAAGTTGAGTGCACACATTGACAACCATTCTGTTAGATAGCTGCGTTTTGGATTTAGAAGCATATATTTCCCTGTGCTTACTGCTGTTTCTTCCATATGCCGGTAATGGGCTGAAAACGCCTGTTTTGGGACTCTGCAGAGAAAGTGTTTGCAGACTGCTGAATCCACACACGGGTTTAACTCTGGAAGTTGGGTGCACACATTGACAACCGTTCTGTTAGATAGCTGCGTTTTGGATTTAGAAGCAGATATTTCCCTGTGCTGACTGCTGTTTCTTCCATATGCCGGTAATGGGCTGAAAACGCCTGTTTTGGGACTCTGCAGAAAAAGTGTTTGAAGACTGCTGAATCCACACACGTGTTTATCTCTGGAAGTTGAGTGCACACATTGACAACCGTTCTGTTAGATATCTGCGTTTTGGATTTAGAAGCAGATATTTCTCTGTGCTGACTGCTGTTTCTTCCATATGCCGGTAATGGCCTGAAAATGCCTGTTTTAGGACTCTGTAGAGAAAGTGTTGGCAGACTGCTGAATCCACACACGGGTTTAACTCTGGAAGTTGAGTGCACACATTGACAACTATTCTGTTAGTTAGCTGCGTTTTGGATTCAGAAGCAGATATTTCCCTGAGCTTACTGCTGTTTCTTCCATATGCCGGTAATGGGCTGAAAACGCCTGTTTTGGGACTCTGAAGAGAAAGTATTTGCAGACTGCTGAATCAACACACGGGTTTAACTCTGGAAGTTGAGTGCACACGTTGACAACCGTTCTGTTAGATAGCTGCGTTTTGGATTTAGAAGCAGATATATCCCTGTTCTGACTGCTGTTTCTTCCATATGTCGGTAATGGGCTGAAAACGCCTGTTGTGGGATTCTGCAGAGAAATTGTTTGCAGACTGCTGAATCCACACACGGGTTTAACTCTGGAAATTGAGTGCACACATTGACAACCGTTCTGTTAGATAGCTGCGTTTTGGATTTAGAAGCAGATATTTCCCTGTGCTTACTGCTGTTTCTTCCATATGCCTGTATTGGGTTCAAAACGCCTGTTTTGGGACCTGCAGAGAAAGTGTTTACAGACTGCTGAATCCACACACGGGTTTAACTCTGGAAGTTGAGTGCACACAATGACAACCGTTCTGTTAGATAGCTGCGTTTTGGATTTAGAAGCAGATATTTCCCTGTGCTTACTGCTGTTTCTTCCATACGCCGGTAATGTGCTGAAAACGCCTGTTTTGGGACTCTGCAGAGAAAGTGTTTGCAGACTGCTGAATCCACAAACGGGTTTAACTCTGGAAGTTGAGTGCACACATTGTCAACCGTTCTGTTAGATAGCTGCGTTTTGGATTTAGAAGCAGATATATCCCTGTGCTGACTACTGTTTCTTCCATATGCCGGTAATGGGCTGAAAACGCCTGTTTTGGGACACTGCAGAGAAAGTGTTTGAAGACTGCTGAATCCACACACGTGTTTAACTCTGGAAGTTGAGTGCACACATTGACAACCGTTCTGTTAGATATCTGCGTTTTGGATTTAGAAGCAGATATTTCTCTGTGCTGACTGCTGTTTCTTCAATATGCCAGTAATGGGCTGAAAATGCCTGTTTTGGGACCCTGTACAGAAAGTGTTTGCAGACTGCTGAATCCACACACGGGTTTAACTCTGGAAGTTGAGTGCACACATTGACAACCGTTCTGTTAGTTAGCTGCATTTTGGATTTAGAAGAAGATATTTCCCTGTGCTTACTGCTGTTTCATCCATATGCCGGTAATGGGCTGAAAACGCCTGTTTTGGAACTCTGCAGAGAAAGTGTTTGCAGAATGCTAAATCCACAAACGGGTTTAACTCTGGAAGTTGAGTGCACACATTGACACCCGTTCTGTTAGATAGCTGCGTTTTTTATTTAGAAGCAGATATTTCCCTGTGCTTACTGCTGTTTCTTCCATATTCCGGTAATGGGCTAAAAACGCCTGTTTTGGGACTCTGAAGAGAAAGTCTTTGCAGAATGCTGAATCCACACATGGGTTTAACTCTGGAAACTGAGTGCACACATTGACAACCGTTCTGTTAGATAGCTGCATTTTGGAATTAGAAGCAGATATTTCCCTGTGTTTACTGCTGTTTCTTCCATATGCCGGTATTTGGTTGAAAATGCCTGTTTTGGGACTCTGCAGAGAAAGTGTTTGCAGACTGCTGAATCCACACAGGGTTTTAACTCTGGAAGTTGAGTGAACACATTGACAACCGTTCTGTTAGATAGCTGCGTTAAGGATTTAGAAGCAGACATTTCCCTGTGTTTACTGCTGTTTCTTCCATATGCCGGTAACGGACTGAAAGCGCCTGTTTTGGGACTCTGCAGAGAAAGTGTTTGCAGACTGCTGAATCCACAAACGGTTTTAACTCTTGAAGTTGAGTGCACACATTGACAACCGTTCTGTTAGATTGCTGCGTTTTGGATTTAGAAGCAGATATTTCCCTGTGCTTACTGCTCTTTCTTCCATAGGCCGGTAATGGGCTGAAAACGCCTGCTTTGGGACTCTGCAGAGAAAGTGTTTGCAGACTGCTGAATCCACACACGGGTTTAACTCTGGAAGTTGAGTGCACACATTGACCACCGTTCTGTTAGATAGCTGCGTTTTGGATTTAGAAGCATATATTTCCCTGTGCTTACTGCTGTTTCTTCCATATGCCGGTAATGGGCTGGAAACGCCTGTTTTGGGACTCTGCAGAGAAAGTGTTCGCTGACTGTTGAATCCACACACGGGTTTAACTCTGGAAGTTTAGTGCACACATTGACAACCGTTCTGTTAGATATCTGCGTTTTGGATTTAGAAGCAGATATTTCTCTGTGCTGACTGCTGTTTCTTCCATATGCCGGTAATGGGCTGAAAATGCCTGTTTTGGGACTCTGTACAGGAAGTGCTTGCAGACTGCTGAATCCACACACGGGTTTAACTCTGGAAGTTGACTGCACACATTGACAACCGTTCTGTTAGTTAGCTGCGTTTTGGATTTAGAAGCAGATATTTCCCTGTGCTTACTGCTGTTTCATCCATATGCCGGTAATGGGCTGAAAACGCCTCTTTTGGGACTCTGCAGAGAAAGTATTTGCAGACTGCTGAATCCACAAACGGGTTTAACTATGGAAGTTGAGTGCACACATTGACAACCGTTCTGTTAGATAGCTGCGTTATGGATGTAGAAGCAGATATTTCCCTGTGCTTACTGCTGTTTCTTCCATATGCCGGTAATGGGCTGAAAACGCCTGTTTTGTGACTCTGCAGAAAAAGTGTTTGAAGACAGCTGAATTCACACACGTGTTTAGCTCTGGAAGTTGAGTGCACACATTGACAACCGTTCTGTTAGATAGCTGCGTTTTGGATTTAGAAGCAGATATTTCCCTGTGCTGAATGCTGTTTCTTCCATATGCCGGTAATGGGCTGAAAACGCCTGTTTTGGGACTCTGCAGAGAAAGTGTTTGAAGACTGCTGAATCCACACACGTGTTTAACTCTGGAAGTTGAGTGCACACATTGACAACCGTTCTGTTAGATATCTGCGTTTTGGATTTAGAAGCAGATATTTTTCTGTGCTGACTGCTGTTTCTTCCATATGCCAGTAATGGGCTGAAAATGCCTGTTTTGGGACTCTGTACAGAAAGTGTTTGCAGACTGCTGAATCCACACACGGGTTTATCTCTGGAAGTTGAGTGCACACATTGTCAACCGTTCTGTTAGTTAGCTGCGTTTTGGATTTAGAAGCAGATATTTCCCTGTGCTTACTACTCTTTCTTCCATATGCCGGTAATGGGCTGAAAACGCCTGTTTTGGGACTCTGCAGAGAAATTGTTTGCAGACTGCTGAGTCCACACACGGGTTTAACTCTGGAAGTTGAGTGCACACATTGACAACCGTTCTGTTAGATAGCTGCGTTTTGGATTTAGAATCATATATTTCCCTGTGCTTACTGCTGTTTCTTCCATATGCCGGTAATGGGCTGAAAACGCCTGTTTTGGGACTCTGCAGAGAAAGTGTTTGAAGACTGCTGAATCCACACACGTGTTTAACTCTGGAAGTTGAGTGCACACATTGACAACCGTTCTGTTAGATAGCTGCGTTTTGGATTTAGAAGCAGATATTTTTCTGTGCTGACTGCTGTTTCTTCCATATGCCAGTAATGGGGTGAAAATGCCTGTTTTGGGACTCTGTACAGAAAGTGTTTGCAGACTGCTGAATTTACACACGGGTTTAACTCTGGAAGTTGAGTGCACACATTGACAACCGTTCTGTTAGTTAGCTGCGTTTTGGATTTAGAAGCAGATATTTCCCTGTGCTTACTACTCTTTCTTCCATATGCCGGTAATGGGCTGAAAACGCCTGTTTTGGGACTCTGCAGAGAAAGTGTTTGCAGACTGCTGAGTCCACACACGGGTTTAACTCTGGAAGTTGAGTGCACACATTGACAACCGTTCTGTTAGATAGCTGCGTTTTGGATTTAGAATCATATATTTCCCTGTGCTTACTGCTGTTTCTTCCATATGCCGGTAATGGGCTGGAAACGCCTGTTTGGGGACTCTGCAGAGAAAGTGTTCGCTGACTGTTGAATCCACACACGGGTTTAACTCTGGAAGTTTAGTGCACACATTGACAACCGTTCTGTTAGATAGCTGCGTTTTGGATGTAGAAGCAGATATTTTCATGTGCTTACTGCTGTTTCTTCCATATGCCGGTAATGGGCTGAAAACGCCTGTTTTGGGACTCTGCAGAGAAAGTGTTTGCAGACTGCTGAATCCACACACGGCTTTAACTCTGGAAGTTGAGTGCACACATTGACAACCATTCTGTTAGATAGCTGCGTTTTGGATTTAGAAGCATATATTTCCCTGTGCTTACTGCTGTTTCTTCCATATGCCGGTAATGGGCTGAAAACGCCTGTTTTGGGACTCTGCAGAGAAAGTGTTTGCAGACTGCTGAATCCACACACGGGTTTAACTCTGGAAGTTGGGTGCACACATTGACAACCGTTCTGTTAGATAGCTGCGTTTTGGATTTAGAAGCAGATATTTCCCTGTGCTGACTGCTGTTTCTTCCATATGCCGGTAATGGGCTGAAAACGCCTGTTTTGGGACTCTGCAGAAAAAGTGTTTGAAGACTGCTGAATCCACACACGTGTTTATCTCTGGAAGTTGAGTGCACACATTGACAACCGTTCTGTTAGATATCTGCGTTTTGGATTTAGAAGCAGATATTTCTCTGTGCTGACTGCTGTTTCTTCCATATGCCGGTAATGGCCTGAAAATGCCTGTTTTAGGACTCTGTAGAGAAAGTGTTGGCAGACTGCTGAATCCACACACGGGTTTAACTCTGGAAGTTGAGTGCACACATTGACAACTATTCTGTTAGTTAGCTGCGTTTTGGATTCAGAAGCAGATATTTCCCTGAGCTTACTGCTGTTTCTTCCATATGCCGGTAATGGGCTGAAAACGCCTGTTTTGGGACTCTGAAGAGAAAGTATTTGCAGACTGCTGAATCAACACACGGGTTTAACTCTGGAAGTTGAGTGCACACGTTGACAACCGTTCTGTTAGATAGCTGCGTTTTGGATTTAGAAGCAGATATATCCCTGTTCTGACTGCTGTTTCTTCCATATGTCGGTAATGGGCTGAAAACGCCTGTTGTGGGATTCTGCAGAGAAATTGTTTGCAGACTGCTGAATCCACACACGGGTTTAACTCTGGAAATTGAGTGCACACATTGACAACCGTTCTGTTAGATAGCTGCGTTTTGGATTTAGAAGCAGATATTTCCCTGTGCTTACTGCTGTTTCTTCCATATGCCTGTATTGGGTTCAAAACGCCTGTTTTGGGACCTGCAGAGAAAGTGTTTACAGACTGCTGAATCCACACACGGGTTTAACTCTGGAAGTTGAGTGCACACAATGACAACCGTTCTGTTAGATAGCTGCGTTTTGGATTTAGAAGCAGATATTTCCCTGTGCTTACTGCTGTTTCTTCCATACGCCGGTAATGTGCTGAAAACGCCTGTTTTGGGACTCTGCAGAGAAAGTGTTTGCAGACTGCTGAATCCACAAACGGGTTTAACTCTGGAAGTTGAGTGCACACATTGTCAACCGTTCTGTTAGATAGCTGCGTTTTGGATTTAGAAGCAGATATATCCCTGTGCTGACTACTGTTTCTTCCATATGCCGGTAATGGGCTGAAAACGCCTGTTTTGGGACACTGCAGAGAAAGTGTTTGAAGACTGCTGAATCCACACACGTGTTTAACTCTGGAAGTTGAGTGCACACATTGACAACCGTTCTGTTAGATATCTGCGTTTTGGATTTAGAAGCAGATATTTCTCTGTGCTGACTGCTGTTTCTTCAATATGCCAGTAATGGGCTGAAAATGCCTGTTTTGGGACCCTGTACAGAAAGTGTTTGCAGACTGCTGAATCCACACACGGGTTTAACTCTGGAAGTTGAGTGCACACATTGACAACCGTTCTGTTAGTTAGCTGCATTTTGGATTTAGAAGAAGATATTTCCCTGTGCTTACTGCTGTTTCATCCATATGCCGGTAATGGGCTGAAAACGCCTGTTTTGGAACTCTGCAGAGAAAGTGTTTGCAGAATGCTAAATCCACAAACGGGTTTAACTCTGGAAGTTGAGTGCACACATTGACACCCGTTCTGTTAGATAGCTGCGTTTTTTATTTAGAAGCAGATATTTCCCTGTGCTTACTGCTGTTTCTTCCATATTCCGGTAATGGGCTAAAAACGCATGTTTTGGGACTCTGAAGAGAAAGTCTTTGCAGAATGCTGAATCCACACATGGGTTTAACTCTGGAAACTGAGTGCACACATTGACAACCGTTCTGTTAGATAGCTGCATTTTGGAATTAGAAGCAGATATTTCCCTGTGTTTACTGCTGTTTCTTCCATATGCCGGTATTTGGTTGAAAATGCCTGTTTTGGGACTCTGCAGAGAAAGTGTTTGCAGACTGCTGAATCCACACAGGGTTTTAACTCTGGAAGTTGAGTGAACACATTGACAACCGTTCTGTTAGATAGCTGCGTTAAGGATTTAGAAGCAGACATTTCCCTGTGTTTACTGCTGTTTCTTCCATATGCCGGTAACGGACTGAAAGCGCCTGTTTTGGGACTCTGCAGAGAAAGTGTTTGCAGACTGCTGAATCCACAAACGGTTTTAACTCTTGAAGTTGAGTGCACACATTGACAACCGTTCTGTTAGATTGCTGCGTTTTGGATTTAGAAGCAGATATTTCCCTGTGCTTACTGCTCTTTCTTCCATAGGCCGGTAATGGGCTGAAAACGCCTGCTTTGGGACTCTGCAGAGAAAGTGTTTGCAGACTGCTGAATCCACACACGGGTTTAACTCTGGAAGTTGAGTGCACACATTGACCACCGTTCTGTTAGATAGCTGCGTTTTGGATTTAGAAGCATATATTTCCCTGTGCTTACTGCTGTTTCTTCCATATGCCGGTAATGGGCTGGAAACGCCTGTTTTGGGACTCTGCAGAGAAAGTGTTCGCTGACTGTTGAATCCACACACGGGTTTAACTCTGGAAGTTTAGTGCACACATTGACAACCGTTCTGTTAGATATCTGCGTTTTGGATTTAGAAGCAGATATTTCTCTGTGCTGACTGCTGTTTCTTCCATATGCCGGTAATGGGCTGAAAATGCCTGTTTTGGGACTCTGTACAGGAAGTGCTTGCAGACTGCTGAATCCACACACGGGTTTAACTCTGGAAGTTGACTGCACACATTGACAACCGTTCTGTTAGTTAGCTGCGTTTTGGATTTAGAAGCAGATATTTCCCTGTGCTTACTGCTGTTTCATCCATATGCCGGTAATGGGCTGAAAACGCCTCTTTTGGGACTCTGCAGAGAAAGTATTTGCAGACTGCTGAATCCACAAACGGGTTTAACTATGGAAGTTGAGTGCACACATTGACAACCGTTCTGTTAGATAGCTGCGTTATGGATGTAGAAGCAGATATTTCCCTGTGCTTACTGCTGTTTCTTCCATATGCCGGTAATGGGCTGAAAACGCCTGTTTTGTGACTCTGCAGAAAAAGTGTTTGAAGACAGCTGAATTCACACACGTGTTTAACTCTGGAAGTTGAGTGCACACATTGACAACCGTTCTGTTAGATAGCTGCGTTTTGGATTTAGAAGCAGATATTTCCCTGTGCTGAATGCTGTTTCTTCCATATGCCGGTAATGGGCTGAAAACGCCTGTTTTGGGACTCTGCAGAGAAAGTGTTTGAAGACTGCTGAATCCACACACGTGTTTAACTCTGGAAGTTGAGTGCACACATTGACAACCGTTCTGTTAGATATCTGCGTTTTGGATTTAGAAGCAGATATTTTTCTGTGCTGACTGCTGTTTCTTCCATATGCCAGTAATGGGCTGAAAATGCCTGTTTTGGGACTCTGTACAGAAAGTGTTTGCAGACTGCTGAATCCACACACGGGTTTATCTCTGGAAGTTGAGTGCACACATTGTCAACCGTTCTGTTAGTTAGCTGCGTTTTGGATTTAGAAGCAGATATTTCCCTGTGCTTACTACTCTTTCTTCCATATGCCGGTAATGGGCTGAAAACGCCTGTTTTGGGACTCTGCAGAGAAATTGTTTGCAGACTGCTGAGTCCACACACGGGTTTAACTCTGGAAGTTGAGTGCACACATTGACAACCGTTCTGTTAGATAGCTGCGTTTTGGATTTAGAATCATATATTTCCCTGTGCTTACTGCTGTTTCTTCCATATGCCGGTAATGGGCTGGAAACGCCTGTTTTGGGACGATGCAGAGAAAGTGTTCGCTGACTGTTGAATCCACACACGGGTTTAACTGTGGAAGTTTAGTGCACACATTGACAACCGTTCTGTTAGATAGCTGCGTTATGGATGTAGAAGCAGATATTTCCCTGTGCTTACTGCTGTTTCTTCCATATGCCGGCAATGGGCTGAAAACGCCTGTTTTGGGACTCTGCAGAGAAAGTGTTTGCAGACTGCTGAATCCACACACGGCTTTAACTCTGGAAGTTGAGTGCACACATTGACAACCATTCTGTTAGATAGCTGCGTTTTGGATTTAGAAGCATATATTTCCCTGTGCTTACTGCTGTTTCTTCCATATGCCGGTAATGGGCTGAAAACGCCTGTTTTGGGACTCTGCAGAGAAAGTGTTTGCAGACTGCTGAATCCACACACGGGTTTAACTCTGGAAGTTGGGTGCACACATTGACAACCGTTCTGTTAGATATCTGCGTTTTGGATTTAGAAGCAGATATTTCTCTGTGCTGACTGCTGTTTCTTCTATATACCGGTAATGGGCTGAAAATGCCTGTTTTAGGACTCTGAAGAGAAAGTGTTGGCAGACTGCTGAATCCACACACGGGTTTAACTCTGGAAGTTGAGTGCACACATTGACAACTATTCTGTTAGTTAGCTGCGTTTTGGATTCAGAAGCAGGTATTTCCCTGTGCTTACTGCTGTTTCTTCCATATGCCGGTAATGGGCTGAAAACGCCTGTTTTGGGACTCTGCAGAGAAAGTATTTGCAGACTGCTGAATCAACACACGGGTTTAACTCTGGAAGTTGAGTGCACACGTTGACAACCGTTCTGTTAGATAGCTGCGTTTTGGATTTAGAAGCAGATATATCCCTGTTCTGACTGCTGTTTCTTCCATATGTCGGTAATGGGCTGAAAACGCCTGTTGTGGGACTCTGCAGAGAAATTGTTTGCAGACTGCTGAATCCACACACGGGTTTAACTCTGGAAATTGAGTGCATACATTGACAACCGTTCTGTTAGATAGCTGCGTTTTGGATTTAGAAGCAGATATTTCCCTGTGCTTACTGCTGTTTCTTCCATATACCGGTAATGGGCTGAAAACGCCTGTTTTGGGACTCTGCAGAGAAAGTATTTGCAGACTGCTGAATTCACACACGGGTTTAACTCAGGAAGTTGAGTGCACACATTGACAACCGTTCTGTTAGATAGCTGCGTTTTGGATTTAGAAGCAGATATTTCCCTGTGCTGACTGCTGTTTCTTCCGTATGCCGGTAATGGGCTGAAAACGCCTGTTTTGGGACTCTGCAGAGAAAGTGTTTGAAGACTGCTGAATCCACACACGTGTTTAACTCTGGAAGTTGAGTGCACACATTGACAACCGTTCTGTTAGATATCTGCGTTTTGGATTTAGAAGCAGATATTTCTCTGTGCTGACTGCTGTTTATTCCATATGCAGTAATGGGCTGAAAATGCCTGTTTTGGGACTCTGTACAGAAAGTGTTTGCAGACTGCTGAATCCACACACGGGTTTAACTCTGGAAATTGAGTGCACACGTTCACAACCGTTCTGTTAGATAGCTGCGTTTTGGATTTAGAAGCAGATATTTCCCTGTGCTTACTGCTGTTTCTTACATATGCCTGTAATGGGCTGAAAACGCCTGTTGTGGGACTATGCAGAGAAAGTGTTTGCAGACTGCTGAATCCATACACGGGTTTAACTCTGGAAATTGAGTGCACACATTGACAACCGTTCTGTTAGATAGCTGCGTTTTGGATTTAGAAGCAGATATTTCCCTGTGCTTACTGCTGTTTCTTCCATATGCCGGTAATGGGCTGAAAACGCCTGTTTTGGGACTCTGCAGAGAAAGTGTTTGCAGACTGCTGAATCCACACACGGTTTAACTCTGGAAGTTGAGTGCACACAATGACAACCGTTCTGTTAGATAGCTGCGTTTTGGATTTAGAAGCAGATATTTCCCTGTGCTTACTGCTGTTTCTTCCATATGCCGGTATTGGGTTGAAAACGCCTGTTTTCGGACCTGCAGAAAAAGTGATTGCAGACTGCTGAATCCACACACGGGTTTAACTCTGGAAGTTGAGTGCACACATTGACAACCGTTCTGTTAGATAGCTGTGTTATGGATTTAGAAGCAGACATTTCCCTGTGCTTACTGCTGTTTCTTCCATATGCCGGTAATGGTCTGAAAACGCCTGTTTTGGGACTCTGCAGAGAAAGTGTTTGCAGACTGCTGAATCCACAAACGGGTTTAACTCTTTAAGTTGAGTGCACACATTGACAAACGTTCTGTTAGATAGCTGCGTTTTGGATTTAGAAGCAGATATTTCTCTGTGCTTACTGCTCTTTCTTCCATATGCCGGTAATGGGCTGAAAACGCCTGTTTTGGGACTCTGCAGAGAAAGTGTTTGCAGACTACTGAATCCACACACGGTTTAACTCTGGAAGTTGAGTGCACACAATGACAACCGTTCTGTTAGATAGCTGCGTTTTGGATTTAGAAGCAGATATTTCCCTGTGCTTACTGCTGTTTCTTCCATATGCCGGAATTGGGTTGAAAACACCTGTTTTGAGACATGCAGAGAAAGTGCTTGCAGACTGCTGAATCCACACACGGGTTTAACTCTGGAAGTTGAGTGCACACATTGACAACCGTTCTGTTAGATAGCTGTGTTATGGATTTAGAAGCAGACATTTCCCTGTGCTTACTGCTGTTTCTTCCATATGCCCGTAATGGGCTGAAAACGCCTGTTTTGGGACTCTGCAGAGAAAGTGTTTGCAGACTGCTGAATCCACACACGGGTTTAACTCTGGAAGTTGAGTGCACACATTGACAACCGTTCTGTTAGATAGCTGCGTTTTGGATTTAGAAGCAGATATTTCCCTGTGCTGACTGCTGTTTATTCCATATGCCGGTAAAGGGCTGAAAACGCCTGTTTTGGGACTCTGCAGAGAAAGTGTTTGAAGACTGCTGAATCCACACACGTGTTTAACTCTGGAAGTTGAGTGCACACATTGACAACCGTTCTGTTAGATAGCTGCGTTTTGGATTTAGAAGCAGATATTTTTCTGTGCTGACTGCTGTTTCTTCCATATGCCAGTAATGGGCTGAAAATGCCTGTTTTGGGACTCTGTACAGAAAGTGTTTGCAGACTGCTGAATCCACACACGGGTTTAACTCTGGAAGTTGAGTGCACACATTGACAACCGTTCTGTTAGTTAGCTGCGTTTTGGATTTAGAAGCAGATATTTCCCTGTGCTTACTACTCTTTCTTCCATATGCCGTTAATGAGCTGAAAACGCCTGTTTTGGGACTCTGCAGAGAAAGTGTTTGCAGACTGCTGAGTCCACACACGGGTTTAACTCTGGAAGTTGAGTGCACACATTGACAACCGTTCTGTTAGATAGCTGCGTTTTGGATTTAGAATCATATATTTCCCTGTGCTTACTGCTGTTTCTTCCATATGCCCATAATGGGCTGGAAACGCCTGTTTTGGGACTCTGCAGAGAAAGTGTTCGCTGACTGTTGAATCCACACACGAGTTTAACTCTGGAAGTTTAGTGCACACATTGACAACCGTTCTGTTAGATAGCTGCGTTATGGATGTAGAAGCAGATATTTTCATGTGCTTACTGCTGTTTCTTCCATATGCCGGTAATGGGCTGAAAACGCCTTTTTGGGACTCTGCAGAGAAAGTGTTTGCAGACTGCTGAATCCACACACGGCTTTAACTCTGGAAGTTGAGTGCACACATTGACAACCATTCTGTTAGATAGCTGCGTTTTGGATTTAGAAGCATATATTTCCCTGTGCTTACTGCTGTTTCTTCCATATGCCGGTAATGGGCTGAAAACGCCTGTTTTGGGACTCTGCAGAGAAAGTGTTTGCAGACTGCTGAATCCACACACGGGTTTAACTCTGGAAGTTGGGTGCACACATTGACAACCGTTCTGTTAGATAGCTGCGTTTTGGATTTAGAAGCAGATATTTCCCTGTGCTGACTGCTGTTTCTTCCATATGCCGGTAATGGGCTGAAAACGCCTGTTTTGGGACTCTGCAGAAAAAGTGTTTGGAGACTGCTGAATCCACACACGTGTTTATCTCTGGAAGTTGAGTGCACACATTGACAACCGTTCTGTTAGATATCTGCGTTTTGGATTTAGAAGCAGATATTTCTCTGTGCTGACTGCTGTTTCTTCCATATGCCAGTAATGGGCTGAAAATGCCTGTTTTAGGACTCTGTAGAGAAAGTGTTGGCAGACTGCTGAATCCACACACGGGTTTAACTCTGGAAGTTGAGTGCACACATTGACAACTATTCTGTTAGTTAGCTGCGTTTTGGATTCAGAAGCAGATATTTCCCTGAGCTTACTGCTGTTTCTTCCATATGCCGGTAATGGGCTGAAAACGCCTGTTTTGAGACTCTGAAGAGAAAGTATTTGCAGACTGCTGAATCAACACACGGGTTTAACTCTGGAAGTTGAGTGCACACGTTGACAACCGTTCTGTTAGATAGCTGCGTTTTGGATTTAGAAGCAGATATATCCCTGTTCTGACTGCTGTTTCTTCCATATGTCGGTAATGGGCTGAAAACGCCTGTTGTGGGACTCTGCAGAGAAATTGTTTGCAGACTGCTGAATCCACACACGTGTTTAACTCTGGAAATTGAGTGCACACATTGACAACCGTTCTGTTAGATAGCTGCGTTTTGGATTTAGAAGCAGATATTTCCCTGTGGTTACTGCTGTTTCTTCCATATACCGGTAATGGGCTGAAAACGCCTGTTTTGGGACTCTGCAGAGAAAGTATTTGCTGACTGCTGAATTCACACACGGGTTTAACTCTGGAAGTTGAGTGCACACATTGACAACCGTTCTGTTAGATAGCTGTGTTTTGGATTTAGAAGCAGATATTTCCCTGTGCTGACTGCTGTTTCTTCCGTATGCCAGTAATGGGCTGAAAACGCCTGTTTTGGGAGTCTGCAGAGAAAGTGTTTGAAGACTGCTGAATCCACACACGTGTTTAACTCTGGAAGTTGAGTGCACACATTGACAACCGTTCTGTTAGATATCTGCGTTTTGGATTTAGAAACAGATATTTCTCTGTGCTGACTGCTGTTTCTTCCATATGCCAGTAATGGGCTGAAAATGCCTGTTTTGGGACTCTGTACAGAAAGTGTTTGCAGACTGCTGAATCCACACACGGGTTTAACTCTGGAAGTTGAGTGCACACGTTGACAACCGTTCTGTTAGATAGCTGCGTTTTGGATTTAGAAGCAGATATTTCCCTGTGCTGACTTCTGTTTCTTCCATATGCCGGTAATGGGATGAAAACGCCTGTTGTGGTACTCTGCAGAGAAAGTGTTTGCAGACTGCTGAATCCACACACGGGTTTAACTCTGGAAATTGAGTGCACACATTGACAACTGTTCTGTTAGAGAGCTGCATTTTGGATTTAGAAGCAGATATTTCCCTGTGCTTACTGCTGTTTCTTCCATATGCCAGTTATGGGCTGAAAACGACTGTTTTGGGACTCTGCAGAGAAAGAGTTTGCAGACTGATGAATCCACACACGGTTTAACTCTGGAAGCTGAGTGCACACAATTACAACCGTTCTGTTAGATAGCTGCGTTTTGGATTTAGAAGCAGATATTTCCCTGTGCTTACTGCTGTTTCTTCCCTATGCCTGTATTGGGTTCAAAACGCCTGTTTTGGGACCTGCAGAGAAAGTGTTTACAGACTGCTGAATCCACACACGGGTTTAACTCTGGAAGCTGAGTGCACACAATGACAACCGTTCTGTTAGATAGCTGCGTTTTGGATTTAGAAGCAGATATTTCCCTATGCTTACTGCTGTTTCTTCCATATGCCGGTAATGGGCTGAAAACGCCTGTTTTGGGACTCTGCAGAGAAAGTGTTTGCAGACTGCTGAATCCACAAACGGGTTTAACTCTGGAAGTTGAGTGCACACATTGTCAACCGTTCTGTTAGATAGCTGCGTTTTGGATTTAGAAGCAGATATATCCCTGTGCTGACTACTGTTTCTTCCATATGCCGGTAATGGGCTGAAAACGCCTGTTTTGGGACACTGCAGAGAAAGTGTTTGAAGACTGCTGAATCCACACACGTGTTTAACTCTGGAAGTTGAGTGCACACATTGACAACCGTTCTGTTAGATATCTGCGTTTTGGATTTAGAAGCAGATATTTCTCTGTGCTGACTGCTGTTTCTTCCATATGCCAGTAATGGGCTGAAAATGCCTGTTTTGGGAACCTGTACAGAAAGTGTTTGCAGACTGCTGAATCCACACACGGGTTTAACTCTGGAAGTTGAGTGCACACATTGACAACCGTTCTGTTAGTTAGCTGCATTTTGGATTTAGAAGCAGATATTTCCCTGTGCTTACTGCTGTTTCATCCATATGCCGGTAATGGGCTGAAAACGCCTGTTTTGGAACTCTGCAGAGAAAGTGTTTGCAGAATGCTGAATCCACAAACGGGTTTAACTCTGGAAGTTGAGTGCACACATTGACACCCGTTCTGTTAGATAGCTGCGTTTTTTATTTAGAAGCAGATATTTCCCTGTGCTGACTGCTGTTTCTTCCATATTCCGGTAATGGGCTAAAAACGCCTGTTTTGGGACTCTGCAGACAAAGTCTTTGCAGAATGCTGAATCCACACATGGGTTTAACTCTGGAAACTGAGTGCACACATTGACAACCGTTCTGTTAGATAGCTGCATTTTGGAATTAGAAGCAGATATTTCCCTGTGTTTACTGCTGTTTCTTCCATATGCCGGTATTTGGTTGAAAATGCCTGTTTTGGGACTCTGCAGAGAAAGTGTTTGCAGACTGCTGAATCCACACAGGGTTTTAACTCTGGAAGTTGAGTGAACACATTGACAACCGTTCTGTTAGATAGCTGCGTTAAGGATTTAGAAGCAGACATTTCCCTGTGTTTACTGCTGTTTCTTCCATATGCCGGTAACGGACTGAAAGCGCCTGTTTTGGGACTCTGCAGAGAAAGTGTTTGCAGACTGCTGAATCCACAAACGGTTTTAACTCTTGAAGTTGAGTGCACACATTGACAACCGTTCTGTTAGATTGCTGCGTTTTGGATTTAGAAGCAGATATTTCCCTGTGCTTACTGCTCTTTCTTCCATAGGCCGGTAAAGGGCTGAAAACGCCTGCTTTGGGACTCTGCAGAGAAAGTGTTTGCAGACTGCTGAATCCACACACGGGTTTAACTCTGGAAGTTGAGTGCACACATTGACCACCGTTCTGTTAGATAGCTGCGTTTTGGATTTAGAAGCATATATTTCCCTGTGCTTACTGCTGTTTCTTCCATATGCCGGTAATGGGCTGGAAACGCCTGTTTTGGGACTCTGCAGAGAAAGTGTTCGCTGACTGTTGAATCCACACACGGGTTTAACTCTGGAAGTTTAGTGCACACATTGACAACCGTTCTGTTAGATATCTGCGTTTTGGATTTAGAAGCAGATATTTCTCTGTGCTGACTGCTGTTTCTTCCATATGCCGGTAATGGGCTGAAAATGCCTGTTTTGGGACTCTGTACAGGAAGTGCTTGCAGACTGCTGAATCCACACATGGGTTTAACTCTGGAAGTTGACTGCACACGTTGACAACCGTTCTGTTAGTTAGCTGCGTTTTGGATTTAGAAGCAGATATTTCCCTGTGCTTACTGCTGTTTCATCCATATGCCGGTAATGGGCTGAAAACGCCTCTTTTGGGACTCTGCAGAGAAAGTATTTGCAGACTGCTGAATCCACAAACGGGTTTAACTATGGAAGTTGAGTGCACACGTTGACAACCGTTCTGTTAGATAGCTGCGTTTTGGATTGGAAGCAGATATTTCCCTGTGCTTACTGCTGTTTCTTCCATATGCCGGTAATGGGCTGAAAACGCCTGTTGTGGGACTCTGCAGAGAAAGTGTTCGCTGACTGTTGAATCCACACACGGGTTTATCTCTGGAAGTTGAGTGCACACATTGACAACCGTTCTGTTAGATAGCTGCTGCGTTATGGATGTAGAAGCAGATATTTCCCTGTGCTTACTGCTGTTTCTTCCATATGCCGGTAATGGGCTGAAAACGCCTGTTTTGTGACTCTGCAGAAAAAGTGTTTGAAGACAGCTGAATTCACACACGTGTTTAACTCTGGAAGTTGAGTGCACACATTGACAACCGTTCTGTTAGATAGCTGCGTTTTGGATTTAGAAGCAGATATTTCCCTGTGCTGAATGCTGTTTCTTCCATATGCCGGTAATGGGCTGAAAACGCCTGTTTTGGGACTCTGCAGAGAAAGTGTTTGAAGACTGCTGAATCCACACACGTGTTTAACTCTAGAAGTTGAGTGCACACATTGACAACCGTTCTGTTAGATATCTGCGTTTTGGATTTAGAAGCAGATATTTTTCTGTGCTGACTGCTGTTTCTTCCATATGCCAGTAATGGGCTGAAAATGCCTGTTTTGGGACTCTGTACAGAAAGTGTTTGCAGACTGCTGAATCCACACACGGGTTTAACTCTGGAAGTTGAGTGCACACATTGTCAACCGTTCTGTTAGTTAGCTGCGTTTTGGATTTAGAAGCAGATATTTCCCTGTGCTTACTACTCTTTCTTCCATATGCCGGTAATGGGCTGAAAACGCCTGTTTTGGGACTCTGCAGAGAAATTGTTTGCAGACTGCTGAGTCCACACACGGGTTTAACTCTGGAAGTTGAGTGCACACATTGACAACCGTTCTGTTAGATAGCTGCGTTATGGATGTAGAAGCAGATATTTCCCTGGGCTTACTGCTGTTTCTTCCATATGCCGGTAATGGGCTGAAAACGCCTGTTTTGGGACTCTGCAGAGAAAGTGTTCGCTGACTGTTGAATCCACACACGGGTTTAACTCTGGAAGTTTAGTGCACACATTGACAACCGTTCTGTTAGATAGCTGCGTTATGGATGTAGAAGCAGATATTTCCCTGTGCTTACTGCTGTTTCTTCCATATGCCGGCAATGGGCTGAAAACGCCTGTTTTGGGACTCTGCAGAGAAAGTGTTTGCAGACTGCTGAATCCACACACGGGTTTAACTCTGGAAGTTGAGTGCACACATTGACAACCATTCTGTTAGATAGCTGCGTTTTGGATTTAGAAGCATATATTTCCCTGTGCTTACTGCTGTTTCTTCCATATGCCGGTAATGGGCTGAAAACGCCTGTTTTGGGACTCTGCAGAGAAAGTATTTGCAGACTGCTAAATCAACACACGGGTTTAACTCTGGAAGTTGAGAGCACACGTTGACAACCGTTCTGTTAGATAGCTGCGTTTTGGATTTAGAAGCAGATATATCCCTGTTCTGACTGCTGTTTCTTCCATATGTCGGTAATGGGCTGAAAACGCCTGTTGTGGGACTCTGCAGAGAAAGTGTTTGCAGACTGCTGAATCCACACACGGGTTTAACTCTGGAAGTTGAGTGCACACATTGATAACCGTTCTGTTAGATATCTGCGTTTTGGATTTAGAAGCAGATATTTCTCTGTGCTGACTGCTGTTTATTCCATATGCCGGTAATGGGCTGAAAATGCCTGTTTTGGGACTCTGTACAGGAAGTGCTTGCAGACTGCTGAATCCACACACGGGTTTAACTCTGGAAATTGAGTGCACACGTTGACAACCGTTCTGTTAGATAGCTGCGTTTTGGATTTAGAAGCAGATATTTCCCTGTGCTTACTGCTGTTTCTTACATATGCCTGTAATGGGCTGAAAACGCCTGTTGTGGGACTATGCAGAGAAAGTGTTTGCAGACTGCTGAATCCATACTCGGGTTTAACTCTGGAAATTGAGTGCACACATTGACAACCGTTCTGTTAGATAGCTGCGTTTTGGATTTAGAAGCACATATTTCCCTGTGCTTACTGCTGTTTCTTCCATATGCTGGTAATGGGCTGAAAACGCCTGTTTTGGGACTCTGCAGAGAAAGTGTTTGCAGACTGCTGAATCCACACACGGTTTAACTCTGGAAGTTGAGTGCACACAATGACAACCGTTCTGTTAGATAGCTGCGTTTTGGATTTAGAAGCAGATATTTCCCTGTGCTTACTGCTGTTTCTTCCATATGCCAGTATTGGGTTGAAAACGCCTGTTTTCGGACCTGCAGAAAAAGTGATTGCAGACTGCTGAATCCACACACGGGTTTAACTCTGGAAGTTGAGTGCACACATTGACAACCGTTCTGTTAGATAGCTGTGTTATGGATTTAGAAGCAGACATTTCCCTGTGCTTACTGCTGTTTCTTCCATATGCCGGTAATGGTCTGAAAACGCCTGTTTTGGGACTCTGCAGAGAAAGTGTTTGCAGACTGCTGAATCCACAAACGGGTTTAACTCTTTAAGTTGAGTGCACACATTGACAAACGTTCTGTTAGATAGCTGCGTTTTGGATTTAGAAGCAGATATTTCTCTGTGCTTACTGCTCTTTCTTCCATATGCCGGTAATGGGCTGAAAACGCCTGTTTTGGGACTCTGCAGAGAAAGTGTTTGCAGACTACTGAATCCACACACGGTTTAACTCTGGAAGTTGAGTGCACACAATGACAACCGTTCTGTTAGATAGCTCCGTTTTGGATTAAGAAGCAGATACTTCCCTGTGCTTACTGCTGTTTCTTCCATATGCCGGAATTGGGTTGAAAACACCTGTTTTGAGACCTGCAGAGAAAGTGCTTGCAGACTGCTGAATCCACACACGGGTTTAACTCTGGAAGTTGAGTGCACACATTGACAACCGTTCTGTTAGATAGCTGTGTTATGGATTTAGAAGCAGACATTTCCCTGTGCTTACTGCTGTTTCTTCCATATGCCGGTAATGGGCTGAAAACGCCTGTTTTGGGACTCTGCAGAGAAAGTGTTTGCAGACTGCTGAATCCACAAACGGGTTTAACTCTGGAAGTTGAGTGCACACATTGACAACCGTTCTGTTAGATAGCTGCGTTTTGGATTTAGAAGCAGATATTTCCCTGTGCTGACTACTGTTTCTTCCACATGCCGGTATTGGGTTGAAAACGCCTGTTTTGGGACCTGCAGAGAAAGTGTTTGCAGACTGCTGAATCCACACACGGGTTTAACTCTGGACGTTGAGTGCACACATTGACAACCGTTCTGTTAGACAACTGCATTTTGGAATTAGAAGCAGATATTTCCCTGTGCTTACTGCTGTTTCTTCCATATGCCGGTAATGGGCTGAAAACGCCTGTTTTGGGACTCTGCAGAGAAAGTGTTGGCAGACTGCTGAATCCACACACGGGTTTAACTCTGGAAGTTGAGTGCACCCATTGACAACCGTTCTGTTAGATAGCTGCGTTTTGGATGTAGAAGCAGATATTTCCCTGTGCTGACTGCGGTTTCTTCCTTATGCCGGTAATGGGCTGAAAACGTCTGTTGTGGGACTCTGCAGAGAAAGTATTTTCAGACTGCTGAATCCACACACGGGTTTAACTCTGGAAATTGAGTGCACAGATTGACAACCGTTCTGTTAGATAGCTGCGTTTTGGATTTAGAAGCAGATATTTCCCTGTGCTTACTGCTGTTTCTTCCATATGCCGGTAATGGGCTGAAAACGCCTGTTTTGGGACTCTGCAGAGAAAGTGTTTGCAGACTGCTGAATCCACACACCGTTTAACTCTGTAAGTTGAGTGCACACATTGACAACCGTTCTGTTAGATAACTGCGTTTTGGATTTAGAAGCATATATTTCCCTGTGCTTGCTGCTGTTTCTTCCATAAGCCGGTAATGGGCTGAAAACGCCTGTTTTGGGACTCTGCAGAGAAAGTGTTCGCTGACTGTTGAATCCACACACGGGTTTAACTCTGGAAGTTGAGTGCACAGATTGACAACAGTTCTGTGAGATAGCTGCGTTATGGATGTAGAAGCAGATATTTCCCTGTGCTTACTGCTGTTTCTTCCATATGCCGGTAATGGGCTGAAAACGCCTGTTTTGGGACTCTGCAGAGAAAGTGTTTGAAGACTGCTGAATCCACACACGTGTTTAACTCTGGAAGTTGAGTGCACACGTTGACAACCGTTCTGTTAGATAGCTGTGTTTTGGATTTAGAAGCAGATATTTCCCTGTGCTGACTGCTGTTTCTTCCGTATGCCAGTAATGGGCTGAAAACGCCTGTTTTGGGAGTCTGCAGAGAAAGTGTTTGAAGACTGCTGAATCCACACACGTGTTTAACTCTGGAAGTTGAGTGCACACATTGACAACCGTTCTGTTAGATATCTGCGTTTTGGATTTAGAAACAGATATTTCTCTGTGCTGACTGCTGTTTCTTCCATATGCCAGTAATGGGCTGAAAATGCCTGTTTTGGGACTCTGTACCGAAAGTGTTTGCAGACTGCTGAATCCACACACGGGTTTAACTCTGGAAGTTGAGTGCACACGTTGACAACCGTTCTGTTAGATAGCTGCGTTTTGGATTTAGAAGCAGATATTTCCCTGTGCTGACTTCTGTTTCTTCCATATGCCGGTAATGGGATGAAAACGCCTGTTGTGGTACTCTGCAGAGAAAGTGTTTGCAGACGGCTGAATCCACACACGGGTTTAACTCTGGAAATTGAGTGCACACATTGACAACCGTTCTGTTAGAGAGCTGCGTTTTGGATTTAGAAGCAGATATTTCCCTGTGCTTACTGCTGTTTCTTCCATATGCCAGTTATGGGCTGAAAACGACTGTTTTGGGACTCTGCAGAGAAAGAGTTTGCAGACTGATGAATCCACACACGGTTTAACTCTGGAAGCTGAGTGCACACAATTACAACCGTTCTGTTAGATAGCTGCGTTTTGGATTTAGAAGCAGATATTTCCCTGTGCTTACTGCTGTTTCTTCCCTATGCCTGTATTGGGTTGAAAACGCCTGTTTTGGGACCTGCAGAGAAAGTGTTTACAGACTGCTGAATCCACACACGGGTTTAACTCTGGAAGTTGAGTGCACACAATGACAACCGTTCTGTTAGATAGCTGCGTTTTGGATTTAGAAGCAGATATTTCCCTATGCTTACTGCTGTTTCTTCCATATGCCGGTAATGGGCTGAAAACGCCTGTTTTGGGACTCGGCAGAGAAAGTGTTTGCAGACTGCTGAATCCACAAACGGGTTTAACTCTGGAAGTTGAGTGCACACATTGTCAACCGTTCTGCTAGATAGCTGCGTTTTGGATTTAGAAGCAGATATATCCCTGTGCTGAGTACTGTTTCTTCCATATGCCGGTAATGGGCTGAAAACGCCTGTTTTGGGACACTGCAGAGAAAGTGTTTGAAGACTGCTGAATCCACACACGTGTTTAACTCTGGAAGTTGAGTGCACACATTGACAACCGTTCTGTTAGATATCTGCGTTTTGGATTTAGAAGCAGATATTTCTCTGTGCTGACTGCTGTTTCTTCCATATGCCAGTAATGGGCTGAAAATGCCTGTTTTGGGACCCTGTACAGAAAGTGTTTGCAGTCTGCTGAATCCACACACGGGTTTAACTCTGGAAGTTGAGTGCACACATTGACAACCGTTCTGTTAGTTAGCTGCATTTTGGATTTAGAAGCAGATATTTCCCTGTGCTTACTGCTGTTTCATCCATATGCCGGTAATGGGCTGAAAACGCCTGTTTTGGAACTCTGCAGAGAAAGTGTTTGCAGAATGCTGAATCCACAAACGGGTTTAACTCTGGAAGTTGAGTGCACACATTGACACCCGTTCTGTTAGATAGTTGCGTTTTTTATTTAGAAGCAGATATTTCCCTGTGCTTACTGCTGTTTCTTCCATATTCCGGTAATGGGCTAAAAACGCCTGTTTTGGGACTCTGCAGAGAAAGTCTTTGCAGAATGCTGAATCCACACATGGGTTTAACTCTGGAAACTGAGTGCACACATTGACAACCGTTCTGTTAGATAGCTGCATTTTGGAATTAGAAGCAGATATTTCCCTGTGTTTACTGCTGTTTCTTCCATATGCCGGTATTTGGTTGAAAATGCCTGTTTTGGGACTCTGCAGAGAAAGTGTTTGCAGACTGCTGAATCCACACAGGGTTTTAACTCTGGAAGTTGAGTGAACACATTGACAACCGTTCTGTTTGATAGCTGCGTTAAGGATTTAGAAGCAGACATTTCCCTGTGTTTACTGATGTTTCTTCCATATGCCGGTAACGGACTGAAAGCGCCTGTTTTGGGACTCTGCAGAGAAAGTGTTTGCAGACTGCTGAATCCACAAACGGTTTTAACTCTTGAAGTTGAGTGCACACATTGACAACCGTTCTGTTAGATTGCTGCGTTTTGGATTTAGAAGCAGATATTTCCCTGTGCTTACTGCTCTTTCTTCCATAGGCCGGTAATGGGCTGAAAACGCCTGCTTTGGGACTCTGCAGAGAAAGTGTTTGCAGACTGCTGAATCCACACACGGGTTTAACTCTGGAAGTTGAGTGCACACGTTGACAACCGTTCTGTTAGATAGCTGCGTTTTGGATTTAGAAGCAGATATTTCCCTGTGCTGACTTCTGTTTCTTCCATATGCCGGTAATGGGATGAAAACGCCTGTTGTGGTACTCTGCAGAGAAAGTGTTTGCAGACGGCTGAATCCACACACGGGTTTAACTCTGGAAATTGAGTGCACACATTGACAACCGTTCTGTTAGAGAGCTGCGTTTTGGATTTAGAAGCAGATATTTCCCTGTGCTTACTGCTGTTTCTTCCATATGCCAGTTATGGGCTGAAAACGACTGTTTTGGGACTCTGCAGAGAAAGAGTTTGCAGACTGATGAATCCACACACGGTTTAACTCTGGAAGCTGAGTGCACACAATTACAACCGTTCTGTTAGATAGCTGCGTTTTGGATTTAGAAGCAGATATTTCCCTGTGCTTACTGCTGTTTCTTCCCTATGCGTGTATTGGGTTGAAAACGCCTGTTTTGGGACCTGCAGAGAAAGTGTTTACAGACTGCTGAATCCACACACGGGTTTAACTCTGGAAGTTGAGTGCACACAATGACAACCGTTCTGTTAGATAGCTGCGTTTTGGATTTAGAAGCAGATATTTCCCTATGCTTACTGCTGTTTCTTCCATATGCCGGTAATGGGCTGAAAACGCCTGTTTTGGGACTCTGCAGAGAAAGTGTTTGCAGACTGCTGAATCCACAAACGGGTTTATCTCTGGAAGTTGAGTGCACACATTGTCAACCGTTCTGTTAGATAGCTGCGTTTTGGATTTAGAAGCAGATATATCCCTGTGCTGACTACTGTTTCTTCCATATGCCGGTAATGGGCTGAAAACGCCTGTTTTGGGACACTGCAGAGAAAGTGTTTGAAGACTGCTGAATCCACACACGTGTTTAACTCTGGAAGTTGAGTGCACACATTGACAACCGTTCTGTTAGATATCTGCGTTTTGGATTTAGAAGCAGATATTTCTCTGTGCTGACTGCTGTTTCTTCCATATGCCAGTAATGGGCTGAAAATGCCTGTTTTGGGACCCTGTACAGAAAGTGTTTGCAGTCGGCTGAATCCACACACGGGTTTAACTCTGGAAGTTGAGTGCACACATTGACAACCGTTCTGTTAGTTAGCTGCATTTTGGATTTAGAAGCAGATATTTCCCTGTGCTTACTGCTGTTTCATCCATATGCCGGTAATGGGCTGAAAACGCCTGTTTTGGAACTCTGCAGAGAAAGTGTTTGCAGAATGCTGAATCCACAAACGGGTTTAACTCTGGAAGTTGAGTGCACACATTGACACCCGTTCTGTTAGATAGCTGCGTTTTTTATTTAGAAGCAGATATTTCCCTGTGTTTACTGCTGTTTCTTCCATATGCCGGTATTTGGTTGAAAATGCCTGTTTTGGGACTCTGCAGAGAAAGTGTTTGCAGACTGCTGAATCCACACAGGGTTTTAACTCTGGAAGTTGAGTGAACACATTGACAACCGTTCTGTTAGATAGCTGTGTTAAGGATTTAGAAGCAGACATTTCCCTGTGTTTACTGCTGTTTCTTCCATATGCCGGTAACGGACTGAAAGCGCCTGTTTTGGGACTCTGCAGAGAAAGTGTTTGCAGACTGCTGAATCCACAAACGGTTTTAACTCTTGAAGTTGAGTGCACACATTGACAACCGTTCTGTTAGATTGCTGCGTTTTGGATTTAGAAGCAGATATTTCCCTGTGCTTACTGCTCTTTCTTCCATAGGCCGGTAATGGGCTGAAAACGCCTGCTTTGGGACTCTGCAGAGAAAGTGTTTGCAGACTGCTGAATCCACACACGGGTTTAACTCTGGAAGTTGAGTGCACACATTGACCACCGTTCTGTTAGATAGCTGCGTTTTGGATTTAGAAGCAGATATTTCCCTGGGCTTACTGCTGTTTCTTCCATATGCCGGTAATGGGCAGGAAACGCCTGTTTTGGGACTCTGCAGAGAAAGTGTTCGCTGACTGTTGAATCCACACACGGGTTTAACTCTGGAAGTTTAGTGCACACATTGACAACCGTTCTGTTAGATATCTGCGTTTTGGATTTAGAAGCAGATATTTCTCTGTGCTGACTGCTGTTTCTTCCATATGCCGGTAATGGGCTGAAAATGCCTGTTTTGGGACTCTGTACAGGAAGTGCTTGCAGACTGCTGAATCCACACACGGGTTTAACTCTGGAAGTTGACTGCACACATTGACAACCGTTCTGTTAGTTAGCTGCGTTTTGGATTTAGAAGCAGATATTTCCCTGTGCTTACTGCTGTTTCATCCATATGCCGGTAATGGGCTGAAAACGCCTCTTTTGGGACTCTGCAGAGACAGTATTTGCAGACTGCTGAATCCACAAACGGGTTTAACTATGGAAGTTGAGTGCACACGTTGACAACCGTTCTGTTAGATAGCTGCGTTTTGGATTGGAAGCAGATATTTCCCTGTGCTTACTGCTGTTTCTTCCATATGCCGGTAATGGGCTGAAAACGCCTGTTGTGGGACTCTGCAGAGAAAGTGTTCGCTGACTGTTGAATCCACACACGGGTTTAACTCTGGAAGTTGAGTGCACACATTGACAACCGTTCTGTTAGATAGCTGCGTTATGGATGTAGAAGCAGATATTTCCCTGTGCTTACTGCTGTTTCTTCCATATGCCGGTAATGGGCTGAAAACGCCTGTTTTGTGACTCTGCAGAAAAAGTGTTTGAAGACAGCTGAATTCACACACGTGTTTAACTCTGGAAGTTGAGTGCACACATTGACAACCGTTCTGTTAGATAGCTGCGTTTTGGATTTAGAAGCAGATATTTCCCTGTGCTGAATGCTGTTTCTTCCATATGCCGGTAATGGGCTGAAAACGCCTGTTTTGGGACTCTGCAGAGAAAGTGTTTGAAGACTGCTGAATCCACACACGTGTTTAACTCTGGAAGTTGAGTGCACACATTGACAACCGTTCTGTTAGATATCTGCGTTTTGGATTTAGAAGCAGATATTTTTCTGTGCTGACTGCTGTTTCTTCCATATGCCAGTAATGGGCTGAAAATGCCTGTTTTGGGACTCTGTACAGAAATTGTTTGTAGACTGCTGAATCCACACACGGGTTTAACTCTGGATGTTGAGTGCACACATTGTCAACCGTTCTGTTAGTTAGCTGCGTTTTGGATTTAGAAGCAGATATTTCCCTGTGCTTACTACTCTTTCTTCCATATGCCGGTAATGGGCTGAAAACGCCTGTTTTGGGACTCTGCAGAGAAATTGTTTGCAGACTGCTGAGTCCACACACGGGTTTAACTCTGGAAGTTGAGTGCACACATTGACAACCGTTCTGTTAGATAGCTGCGTTATGGATGTAGAAGCAGATATTTCCCTGTGCTTACTGCTGTTTCTTCCATATGCCGGTAATGGGCTGAAAACGCCTGTTTTGGGACTCTGCAGAGAAAGTGTTCGCTGACTGTTGAATCCACACACGGGTTTAACTCTGGAAGTTTAGTGCACACATTGACAACCGTTCTGTTAGATAGCTGTGTTATGGATGTAGAAGCAGATATTTCCCTGTGCTTACTGCTGTTTCTTCCATATGCCGGCAATGGGCTGAAAACGCCTGTTTTGGGACTCTGCAGAGAAAGTGTTTGCAGACTGCTGAATCCACACACGGGTTTAACTCTGGAAGTTGAGTGCACACATTGACAACCATTCTGTTAGATAGCTGCGTTTTGGATTTAGAAGCATATATTTCCCTGTGCTTACTGCTGTTTCTTCCATATGCCGGTAATGGGCTGAAAACGCCTGTTTTGGGACTCTGCAGAGAAAGTGTTTGCAGACTGCTGAATCCACACACGGGTTTAACTCTGGAAGTTGGGTGCACACATTGACAACCGTTCTGTTAGATATCTGCGTTTTGGATTTAGAAGCAGATATTTCTCTGTGCTGACTGCTGTTTCTTCTATATACCGGTAATGGGCTGAAAATGCCTGTTTTAGGACTCTGTAGAGAAAGTGTTGGCAGACTGCTGAATCCACACACGGGTTTAACTCTGGAAGTTGAGTGCACACATTGACAACTATTCTGTTAGTTACCTGCGTTTTGGATTCAGAAGCAGGTATTTCCCTGTGCTAACTGCTGTTTCTTCCATATGCCGGTAATGGGCTGAAAACGCCTGTTTTGGGACTCTGCAGAGAAAGTATTTGCAGACTGCTAAATCAACACACGGGTTTAACTCTGGAAGTTGAGTGCACACGTTGACAACCGTTCTGTTAGATAGCTGCATTTTGGATTTAGAAGCAGATATATCCCTGTTCTGACTGCTGTTTCTTCCATATGTCGGTAATGGGCTGAAAACGCCTGTTGTGGGACTCTGCAGAGAAAGTGTTTGCAGACTGCTGAATCCACACACGGGTTTAACTCTGGAAATTGAGTGCACACATTGACAACCGTTCTGTTAGATAGCTGCGTTTTGGATTTAGAAGCAGATATTTCCCTGTGCTTACTGCTGTTTCTTCCATATACCGGTAATGGGCTGAAAACGCCTGTTTTGGGACTCTGCAGAGAAAGTATTTGCAGACTGCTGAATTCACACACGGGTTTAACTCTGGAAGTTGAGTGCACACATTGACAACCGTTCTGTTAGATAGCTGCGTTTTGGATTTAGAAGCAGATATTTCCCTGTGCTGACTGCTGTTTCTTCCGTATGCCGGTAATGGGCTGAAAACGCCTGTTTTGGGACTCTGCAGAGAAAGTGTTTGAAGACTGCTGAATCCACACACGTGTTTAACTCTGGAAGTTGAGTGCACACATTGACAACCGTTCTGTTAGATATCTGCGTTTTGGATTTAGAAGCAGATATTTCTCTGTGCTGACTGCTGTTTATTCCATATGCCAGTAATGGGCTGAAAATGCCTGTTTTGGGACTCTGTACAGAAAGTGTTTGCAGACTGCTGAATCCACACACGGGTTTAACTCTGGAAATTGAGTGCACACGTTGACAACCGTTCTGTTAGATAGCTGCGTTTTGGATTTAGAAGCAGATATTTCCCTGTGCTTAATGCTGTTTCTTACATATGCCTGTAATGGGCTGAAAACGCCTGTTGTGGGACTATGCAGAGAAAGTGTTTGCAGACTGATGAATCCATACACGGGTTTAACTCTGGAAATTGAGTGCACACATTGACAACCGTTCTGTTAGATAGCTGCGTTTTGGATTTAGAAGCAGATATTTCCCTGTGCTTACTGCTGTTTCTTCCATATGCCGGTAATGGGCTGAAAACGCCTGTTTTGGGACTCTGCAGAGAAAGTGTTTGCAGACTGCTGAATCCACACACGGTTTAACTCTGGAAGTTGAGTGCACACAATGACAACCGTTCTGTTAGATAGCTGCGTTTTGGATTTAGAAGCAGATATTTCCCTGTGCTTACTGCTGTTTCTTCCATATGCCGGTAATGGGCAGAAAACGCCTGTTTTGGGACTCTGCAGAGAAAGTGTTTGCAGACTGCTGAATCCACACAGTGTTTTAACTCTGGAAGTTGAGTGCACACATTGAAAACCGTTCTGTTAGATAGCTGCGTTATGGATTTTGAAGCAGACATTTCCCTGTGCTTACTGCTGTTTCTTCCATATGCCAGTAATGGGCTGAAAGCGCCTGCTTTGGGACTCTGCAGAGAAAGTGTTTGCAGACTGCTGAATCCACAAACGATTTTAACTCTGGAAGTTGAGTGCACACATTGACAACCGTTCTGTTAGATTGCTGCGTTTTGGATTTAGAAGCAGTTATTTCCCTGTGCTTACTGCTCTTTCTTCCATATGCCGGTAATGGGCTGAAAACGCCTGTTTTGGGACTCTGCAGAGAAAGTGTTTGCAGACTGCTGAATCCACACACGGGTTTAACTCTGGAAGTTGAGTGCACACATTGACAACCGTTCTGTTAGATAGCTTCGTTTTGGATTTAGAAGCATATATTTCCCTGTGCTTACTGCTGTTTCTTCCATATGCCGGTAATGGGCTAAAAACGCCTGTTTTGGGACTCTGCAGAGAAAGTGTTTGCAGACTGCTGAATCCACACACGGTTTAACTCTGGAAGTTGAGTGCACACAATGACAACCGTTCTGTTAGATAGCTTCGTTTTGGATTAAGAAGCAGATACTTCCCTGTGCTTACTGCTGTTTCTTCCATATGCCGGAATTGGGTTGAAAACACAGGTTTTGAGACCTGCAGAGAAAGTGCTTGCAGACTGCTGAATCCACACACGGGTTTAACTCTGGAAGTTGAGTGCACACATTGACAACCGTTCTGTCAGATAGCTGTGTTATGGATTTAGAAGCATATGTTTCCCTGTGCTTGCTGCTGTTTCTTCCATAAGCCGGTAATGGGCTGAAAACGCCTGTTTTGGGACTCTGCAGAGAAAGTGTTCGCTGACTGCTGAATCCACACACGGGTTTACCTCTGGAAGTTGAGTGCACACATTGACAACCGTTCTGTGAGATAGCTACGTTATGGATGTAGAAGCAGATATTTCCCTGTGGTTACTGCTGTTTCTTCCATATGCCGGTAATGGGCTGAAAACGCCTGTTTTGGGACTCTGCAGAGAAAGTATTTTCAGACTGCTGAATCCACACACGGGTTTAACTCTGGAAATTGAGTGCACAGATTGACAACCGTTCTGTTAGATAGCTGCGTTTTGGATTTAGAAGCAGATATTTCCCTGTGCTTACTGCTGTTTCTTCCATATGCCGGTAATGGTCTGAAAACGCCTGTTTTGGGACTCTGCAGAGAAAGTGTTTGCAGACTGCTGAATCCACACACCGTTTAACTCTGGAAGTTGAGTGCACACATTGACAACCGTTCTGTTAGATAGCTGCGTTTTGGATTTAGAAGCATATATTTCCCTGTGCTTGCTGCTGTTTCTTCCATAAGCCGGTAATGGGCTGAAAACGCCTGTTTTGGGACTCTGCAGAGAAAGTGTTCGCTGACTGTTGAATCCACACACGGGTTTAACTCTGGAAGTTGAGTGCACACATTGACAACCGTTCTGTGAGATAGCTGCGTTATGGATGTAGAAGCAGATATTTCCCTGTGCTTACTGCTGTTTCTTCCATATGCCGGTAATGGGCTGAAAACGCCTGTTTTGGGACTCTGCAGAGAAAGTGTTTGAAGACTGCTGAATCCACACACGTGTTTAACTCTGGAAGTTGAGTGCACACGTTGACAACCGTTCTGTTAGACAACTGCATTTTGGAATTAGAAGCAGATATTTCCCTGTGCTTACTGCTGTTTCTTCCATATGCCGGTATTGGGTTGAAAATGCCTGTTTTGGGACTCTGCAGAGAAAGTGTTTGCAGACTGCTGAATCCACACAGTGTTTTAACTCTGGAAGTTGAGTGCACACATTGAAAACCGTTCTGTTAGATAGCTGCGTTATGGATTTTGAAGCAGACATTTCCCTGTGCTTACTGCTGTTTCTTCCATATGCCAGTAATGGGCTGAAAGCGCCTGCTTTGGGACTCTGCAGAGAAAGTGTTTGCAGACTGCTGAATCCACAAACGATTTTAACTCTGGAAGTTGAGTGCACACATTGACAACCGTTCTGTTAGATTGCTGCGTTTTGGATTTAGAAGCAGTTATTTCCCTGTGCTTACTGCTCTTTCTTCCATATGCCGGTAATGGGCTGAAAACGCCTGTTTTGGGACTCTGCAGAGAAAGTGTTTGCAGACTGCTGAATCCACACACGGGTTTAACTCTGGAAGTTGAGTGCACACATTGACAACCGTTCTGTTAGATAGCTTCGTTTTGGATTTAGAAGCATATATTTCCCTGTGCTTACTGCTGTTTCTTCCATATGCCGGTAATGGGCTAAAAACGCCTGTTTTGGGACTCTGCAGAGAAAGTGTTTGCAGACTGCTGAATCCACACACGGTTTAACTCTGGAAGTTGAGTGCACACAATGACAACCGTTCTGTTAGATAGCTTCGTTTTGGATTAAGAAGCAGATACTTCCCTGTGCTTACTGCTGTTTCTTCCATATGCCGGAATTGGGTTGAAAACACAGGTTTTGAGACCTGCAGAGAAAGTGCTTGCAGACTGCTGAATCCACACACGGGTTTAACTCTGGAAGTTGAGTGCACACATTGACAACCGTTCTGTCAGATAGCTGTGTTATGGATTTAGAAGCATATGTTTCCCTGTGCTTGCTGCTGTTTCTTCCATAAGCCGGTAATGGGCTGAAAACGCCTGTTTTGGGACTCTGCAGAGAAAGTGTTCGCTGACTGCTGAATCCACACACGGGTTTACCTCTGGAAGTTGAGTGCACACATTGACAACCGTTCTGTGAGATAGCTGCGTTATGGATGTAGAAGCAGATATTTCCCTGTGGTTACTGCTGTTTCTTCCATATGCCGGTAATGGGCTGAAAACGCCTGTTTTGGGACTCTGCAGAGAAAGTGTTCGCTGACTGTTGAATCCACACACGGGTTTAACTCTGGAAGTTGAGTGCACACATTGACAACCGTTCTGTTAGATAGCTGCGTTATGGATTTAGAAGCAGATATTTCTCTGTGCTGACTGCTGTTTCTTCCATATGCCAGTAATGGTCTGAAAATGCCTGTTTTGGGACTCTGTACAGAAAGTGTTTGCAGACTGCTGAATCCACACACGGGTTTAACTCTGGAAGTTGAGTGCACACATTGACAACCGTTCTGTTAGATAGCTGCGTTTTGGATTTAGAAGCAGATATTTCCCTGTGCTTACTGCTGTTTCTTCCATATGCCGGTAATGGGCTGAAAAAGCCTGTTTTGGGACTCTGCAGAGAAAGTGTTTGCAGACTGCTGAATCCACAAACGGGTTTAACTCTGGAAATTTAGTGCACACATTGACAACCGTTCTGTTAGATAGCTGCGTTTTGGATTTAGAAGCAGATATTTCCCTGTGCTGACTGCTCTTTCTTCCATATGCCGGTAATGGGCTGAAAACGCCTGTTTTGTGACTCTGCAGAAAAAGTGTTTGAAGACTGCTGAATCCACACACGTGTTTAACTCTGGAAGTTGAGTGCACACATTGACAACCGTTCTGTTAGATATCTGCGTTTTGTTTTTAGAAGCAGATATTTCTCTGTGCTGACTGCTGTTTCTTCCATAAGCCGGTAATGGGCTGAAAATGCCTGTTTTGGGACTCTGTACAGGAAGTGCTTGCAGACTGCTGAATCCACACACGGGTTTAACTCTGGAAGTTGAGTGCACACATTGACAACCGTTCTGTTAGTTAGCTGTGTTTTGGATTTAGAAGCAGATATTTCCCTGTGCTTACTGCTATTTCTTCCATATGCCAGTTATGGGCTGAAAACGCCTGTTTTGGGACTCTGCAGAGAAAGTATTTGCAGACTGCTGAATCCACACACGGCTTTAACTCTGGAAGTTGAGTGCACACGTTGACAGCCGTTCTGTTAGACAGCTGCGTTTTGGATTTAGAAGCAGATATTTCCCTGTGCTGACTGCTCTTTCTTCCATATGCCGGTAATGGGCTGAAAACGCCTGTTTTGTGACTCTGCAGAAAAAGTGTTTGAAGACTGCTGAATCCACACACGTGTTTAACTCTGGAAGTTGAGTGCACACATTGACAACCGTTCTGTTAGATATCTGCGTTTTGTTTTTAGAAGCAGATATTTCTCTGTGCTGACTGCTGTTTCTTCCATAAGCCGGTAATGGGCTGAAAATGCCTGTTTTGGGACTCTGTACAGGAAGTGCTTGCAGACTGCTGAATCCACACACGGGTTTAACTCTGGAAGTTGAGTGCACACATTGACAACCGTTCTGTTAGTTAGCTGTGTTTTGGATTTAGAAGCAGATATTTCCCTGTGCTTACTGCTATTTCTTCCATATGCCAGTTATGGGCTGAAAACGCCTGTTTTGGGACTCTGCAGAGAAAGTATTTGCAGACTGCTGAATCCACACACGGCTTTAACTCTGGAAGTTGAGTGCACACGTTGACAGCCGTTCTGTTAGACAGCTGCGTTTTGGATTTAGAAGCAGATATTTCCCTGTGCTTACTGCTGTTTCATCCATATGCCGGTAATGGGCTGAAAACGCCTCTTTTGGGACACTGCAGAGAAAGTATTTGCAGACAGCTGAATATAGACACAGGTTTAACTCTGGAAGTTGAGTTCACACGTTGACAACCGTTCTGTTAGATAGCTGCGTTTTGGATTGCAAGCAGATATTTCCCTGTGCTTACTGCTGTTTCTTCCATATGCCGGTAATGGGCTGAAAACGCCTGTTGTGGGACTCTGCAGAGAAAGTGTTCGCTGACTGTTGAATCCACACACGGGTTTAACTCTGGAAGTTGAGTGCACACATTGACAACCGTTCTGTTAGATAGCTGCGTTATGGATGTAGAAGCAGATATTTCCCTGTGCTTACTGCTGTTTCTTCCATATGCCGGTAATGGGCTGAAAACGCCTGTTTTTGGACTCTGCAGAGAAAGGGTTTGCAGACTGCTGAATCCACACACGGGTTTAACTCTGGAAGTTGAGTGCACACGTTGACAAACGTTCTGTTAGATAGCTCCGTTTTGGATTAAGAAGCAGATACTTCCCTGTGCTTACTGCTGTTTCTTCCATATGCCGGAATTGGGTTGAAAACACCTGTTTTGAGACCTGCAGAGAAAGTGCTTGCAGACTGCTGAATCCACACACGGGTTTAACTCTGGAAGTTGAGTGCACACATTGACAACCGTTCTGTTAGATAGCTGTGTTATGGATTTAGAAGCAGACATTTGCCTGTGCTTACTGCTGTTTCTTCCATATGCCGGTAATGGGCTGAAAACGCCTGTTTTGGGACTCTGCAGAGAAAGTGTTTGCAGACTGCTGAATCCACAAACGGGTTTAACTCTGGAAGTTGAGTGCACACATTGACAACCGTTCTGTTAGATAGCTGCGTTTTGGAGTTAGAAGCAGATATTTCCCTGTGCTGACTACTGTTTCTTCCACATGCCGGTATTGGGTTGCAAACGCCTGTTTTGGGACCTGCAGAGAAAGTGTTTGCAGACTGCTGAATCCACACACGGGTTTAACTCTGGACGTTGAGTGCACACATTGACAACCGTTCTGTTAGACAACTGCATTTTGGAATTAGAAGCAGATATTTCCCTGTGCTTACTGCTGTTTCTTCCATATGCCGGTAAGGGGCTGAAAACGCCTGTTTTGGGACTCTGCAGAGAAAGTGTTGGCAGACTGCTGAATCCACACACGGGTTTAACTCTGGAAGTTGAGTGCACCCATTGACAACCGTTCTGTTAGATAGCTGCGTTTTGGATGTAGAAGCAGATATTTCCCTGTGCTGACTGCGGTTTCTTCCATATGCCGGTAATGGGCTGAAAACGTCTGTTGTGGGACTCTGCAGAGAAAGTATTTTCAGACTGCTGAATCCACACACGGGTTTAACTCTGGAAATTGAGTGCACAGATTGACAACCGTTCTGTTAGATAGCTGCGTTTTGGATTTAGAAGCAGATATTTCCCTGTGCTTACTGCTGTTTCTTCCATATGCCGGTAATGGGCTGAAAACGCCTGTTTTGGGACTCTGCAGAGAAAGTGTTTGCAGACTGCTGAATCCACACACCGTTTAACTCTGGAAGTTGAGTGCACACACAGTGACAACCGTTCTGTTAGATAGCTGCGTTTTGGATTTAGAAGCAGATATTTCCCTGTGCTTACTGCTGTTTCTTCCACATGCCGGTATTGGGTTGAAAACGTCTGTTTTGGGACCTGCAGAGAAAGTGTTTGCAGACTGCTGAATCCACACACGGGTTTAACTCTGGACGTTGAGTGCACGCATTGACAACCGTTCTGTTAGACAACTGCATTTTGGAATTAGAAGCAGATATTTCCCTGTGCTTACTGCTGTTTCTTCCATATGCCGGTAATGGGCTGAAAACGCCTGTTTTGGGACTCTGCAGAAAAAGTGTTTGAAGACTGCTGAATCCACACACGTGTTTATCTCTGGAAGTTGAGTGCACACATTGACAACCGTTCTGTTAGATAGCTGCGTTTTGGATTTAGAAGCAGATATTTCCCTGTGCTTACTGCTGTTTCTTCCATATGCCGGTAATGGGCTGAAAAAGCCTGTTTTGGGACTCTGCAGAGAAAGTGTTTGCAGACTGCTGAATCCACAAACGGGTTTAACTCTGGAAATTGAGTGCACACATTGACAACCGTTCTGTTAGATAGCTGCGTTTTGGATTTAGAAGCAGATATTTCCCTGTGCTGACTGCTCTTTCTTCCATATGCCGGTAATGGGCTGAAAACGCCTGTTTTGTGACTCTGCAGAAAAAGTGTTTGAAGACTGCTGAATCCACACACGTGTTTAACTCTGGAAGTTGAGTGCACACATTGACAACCGTTCTGTTAGATATCTGCGTTTTGTTTTTAGAAGCAGATATTTCTCTGTGCTGACTGCTGTTTCTTCCATAAGCCGGTAATGGGCTGAAAATGCCTGTTTTGGGACTCTGTACAGGAAGTGCTTGCAGACTGCTGAATCCACACACGGGTTTAACTCTGGAAGTTGAGTGCACACATTGACAACCGTTCTGTTAGTTAGCTGTGTTTTGGATTTAGAAGCAGATATTTCCCTGTGCTTACTGCTATTTCTTCCATATGCCAGTTATGGGCTGAAAACGCCTGTTTTGGGACTCTGCAGAGAAAGTATTTGCAGACTGCTGAATCCACACACGGCTTTAACTCTGGAAGTTGAGTGCACACGTTGACAGCCGTTCTGTTAGACAGCTGCGTTTTGGATTTAGAAGCAGATATTTCCCTGTGCTGACTGCTCTTTCTTCCATATGCCGGTAATGGGCTGAAAACGCCTGTTTTGTGACTCTGCAGAAAAAGTGTTTGAAGACTGCTGAATCCACACACGTGTTTAACTCTGGAAGTTGAGTGCACACATTGACAACCGTTCTGTTAGATATCTGCGTTTTGTTTTTAGAAGCAGATATTTCTCTGTGCTGACTGCTGTTTCTTCCATAAGCCGGTAATGGGCTGAAAATGCCTGTTTTGGGACTCTGTACAGGAAGTGCTTGCAGACTGCTGAATCCACACACGGGTTTAACTCTGGAAGTTGAGTGCACACATTGACAACCGTTCTGTTAGTTAGCTGTGTTTTGGATTTAGAAGCAGATATTTCCCTGTGCTTACTGCTATTTCTTCCATATGCCAGTTATGGGCTGAAAACGCCTGTTTTGGGACTCTGCAGAGAAAGTATTTGCAGACTGCTGAATCCACACACGGCTTTAACTCTGGAAGTTGAGTGCACACGTTGACAGCCGTTCTGTTAGACAGCTGCGTTTTGGATTTAGAAGCAGATATTTCCCTGTGCTTACTGCTGTTTCATCCATATGCCGGTAATGGGCTGAAAACGCCTCTTTTGGGACACTGCAGAGAAAGTATTTGCAGACAGCTGAATATACACACAGGTTTAACTCTGGAAGTTGAGTTCACACGTTGACAACCGTTCTGTTAGATAGCTGCATTTTGGATTGCAAGCAGATATTTCCCTGTGCTTACTGCTGTTTCTTCCATATGCCGGTAATGGGCTGAAAACGCCTGTTGTGGGACTCTGCAGAGAAAGTGTTCGCTGACTGTTGAACCCACACACGGGTTTAACTCTGGAAGTTGAGTGCACACATTGACAACCGTTCTGTTAGATAGCTGCGTTATGGATGTAGAAGCAGATATTTCCCTGTGCTTACTGCTGTTTCTTCCATATGCCGGTAATGGGCTGAAAACGCCTGTTTTTGGACTCTGCAGAGAAAGGGTTTGCAGACTGCTGAATCCACACACGGGTTTAACTCTGGAAGTTGAGTGCACACGTTGACAACCGTTCTGTTAGATAGCTGCGTTTTGGATTTAGAAGCAGATATTTCCCTGTGCTTACTGCTGTTTCTTCCATATGCCGGTAATGGGCTGAAAACGCCTGTTGTGGGACTCTGCAGAGAAAGTGATTGCAGACTGCTGATTCCACACACGGGTTTAACTCTGGAAGTTGAGTGCACACATTGTCAACCGTTCTGTTAGATAGCTGTGTTATGGATTTAGAAGCAGACATTTCCCTGTGCTTACTGCTGTTTCTTCCATATGCCGGTAATGGTCTGAAAACGCCTGTTTTGGGACTCTGCAGAGAAAGTGTTTGCAGACTGCTGAATCCACAAACGGGTTTAACTCTTTAAGTTGAGTGCACACATTGACAAACGTTCTGTTAGATAGCTGCGTTTTGGAGTTAGAAGCAGATATTTCTCTGTGCTTACTGCTCTTTCTTCCATATGCCGGTAATGGTCTGAAAACGCCTGTTTTGGGACTCTGCAGAGAAAGTGTTTGCAGACTGCTGAATCCACACACGGGTTTAACTCTGGAAGTTGAGTGCACACATTGACAACCATTCTGTTAGATAGCATCGCTTTGGATTTAGAAGCAGATATTTCCCTGTGCTTACTGCTGTTTCTTCCATATGCCGGTAATGGGCTAAAAACGCCTGTTTTGGGACTCTGCAGAGAAAGTGTTCGCTGAGTGTTGAATCCACACACGGGTTTAACTCTGGAAGTTGAGTGCACACATTGACAACCGTTCTGTTAGATAGCTGCGTTATGGATGTAGAAGCAGATATTTCCCTGTGCTTAATGATGTTTCTTCCATATGCCGGTAATGGGCTGAAAACGCCTGTTTTGGGTCTCTGCAGAGAGAGTGTTTGCACACTGCTGAATCCACACACGGGTTTAACTCTGGAAATTGAGTACACACATTGACAACCAATCTGTTAGATAGCTGCGTTTTGGATTTAGAAGCAGATATTTCCCTGTGCTTACTGCTGTTTCTTCCATATGCCGGTAATGGGCTGAAAACGCCTGTTTTGGGACTCTGCAGAGAAAGTGTTTGCAGACTACTGAATCCACGCACGGTTTAACTCTGGAAGTTGAGTGCACACAATGACAACCGTTCTGTTAGATAGCTCCGTTTTGGATTAAGAAGCAGATACTTCCCTGTGCTTACTGCTGTTTCTTCCATATGCCGGAATTGGGTTGAAAACACCTGTTTTGAGACCTGCAGAGAAAGTGCTTGCAGACTGCTGAATCCACACACGGGTTTAACTCTGGAAGTTGAGTGCACACATTGACAACCGTTCTGTTAGATAGCTGTGTTATGGATTTAGAAGCAGACATTTGCCTGTGCTTACTGCTGTTTCTTCCATATGCCGGTAATGGGCTGAAAACGCCTGTTTTGGGACTCTGCAGAGAAAGTGTTTGCAGACTGCTGAATCCACAAACGGGTTTAACTCTGGAAGTTGAGTGCACACATTGACAACCGTTCTGTTAGATAGCTGCGTTTTCGATTTAGAAGCAGATATTTCCCTGTGCTGACTACTGTTTCTTCCACATGCCGGTATTGGGTTGCAAACGCCTGTTTTGGGACCTGCAGAGAAAGTGTTTGCAGACTGCTGAATCCACACACGGGTTTAACTCTGGACGTTGAGTGCACACATTGACAACCGTTCTGTTAGACAACTGCATTTTGGAATTAGAAGCAGATATTTCCCTGTGCTTACTGCTGTTTCTTCCATATGCCGGTAAGGGGCTGAAAACGCCTGTTTTGGGACTCTGCAGAGAAAGTGTTGGCAGACTGCTGAATCCACACACGGGTTTAACTCTGGAAGTTGAGTGCACCCATTGACAACCGTTCTGTTAGATAGCTGCGTTTTGGATGTAGAAGCAGATATTTCCCTGTGCTGACTGCGGTTTCTTCCATATGCCGGTAATGGGCTGAAAACGTCTGTTGTGGGACTCTGCAGAGAAAGTATTTGCAGACTGCTGAATTCACACACGGGTTTAACTCTGGAAGTTGAGTGCACACATTGACAACCGTTCTGTTAGATAGCTGCGTTTTGGATTTAGAAGCAGATATTTCCCTTTGCTGACTGCTGTTTCTTCCGTATGCCGGTAATGGGCTGAAAACGCCTGTTTTGGGACTCTGCAGAGACAGTGTTTGAAGACTGCTGAATCCACACACGTGTTTAACTCTGGAAGTTGAGTGCACACATTGACAACCGTTCTGTTAGATATCTGCGTTTTGGATTTAGAAGCAGATATTTCTCTGTGCTGACTGCTGTTTCTTCCATATGCCAGTAATGGGCTGAAAATGCCTGTTTTGGGACTCTGGACAGAAAGTGTTTGCAGACTGCTGAATCCACACACGGGTTTAACTCTGGAAATTGAGTGCACACGTTGACAACCGTTCTGTTAGATAGCTGCGTTTTGGATTTAGAAGCAGATATTTCCCTGTGCTTACTGCTGTTTCTTACATATGCCTGTAATGTGCTGAAAACGCCTGTTGTGGGACTCTGCAGAGAAAGTGTTTGCAGACTGCTGAATCCACAAACGGGTTTAACTCTTTAAGTTGAGTGCACACATTGACAAACGTTCTGTCAGATAGCTGCGTTTTGGATTTAGAAGCAGATATTTCTCTGTGCTTACTGCTCTTTCTTCCATATGCCGGTAATGGGCTGAAAACGCCTGTTTTGGGACTCTGCAGAGAAAGTGTTTGCAGACTGCTGAATCCACACACGTGTTTAACTCTGGAAGTTGAGTGCACACATTGACAACCGATCTGTTAGATATCTGCGTTTTGGATTTAAAAGCAGATATTTCTCTGTGCTGACTGCTGTTTCTTCCATATGCCAGTAATGGGTGAAAATGCCTGTTTTGGGACTCTGTACAGAAAGTGTTTGCAGACTGCTGAATCCACACACGGGTTTAACTCTGGAAGTTGAGTGCACACATTGACAACCGTTCTGTTAGATAGCTGCGTTTTGGATTTAGAAGCATATATTTCCCTGTGCTTGCTGCTGTTTCTTCCATAAGCCGGTAATGGGCTGAAAACGCCTGTTTTGGGACTCTGCAGAGAAAGTGTTCGCTGACTGTTGAATCCACACACGGGTTTAACTCTGGAAGTTAAGTGCACACATTGACAACCGTTCTGTGAGATAGCTGCGTTATGGATGTAGAAGCAGATATTTCCCTGTGCTTACTGCTGTTTCTTCCATATGCTTGTAATGGGCTGAAAACGCCTGTTTTGGGACTCTGCAGAGAAAGTGTTTGCAGATTGCTGAATCCACACACTTGTTTAACTCTGGAAGTTGAGTGCACACATTGACAACCGTTCTGTTAGATAGCTGCGTTTTGGATTTAGAAGCAGATATTTCTCTGTGCTGACTGCTGTTTCTTCCATATGCCGGTAATGGGCTGAAAATGCCTGTTTCGGGACTCTGTACAGAAAGTGTTTGCAGACTGCTGAATCCTCACACGGGTTTAACTCTGGAAGTTGAGTGCACACATTGACAACCGTTCTGTTAGTTAGCTGTGTTTTGGATTTAGAAGCAGATATTTCCCTGTGCTTACTGCTATTTCTTCCATATGCCAGTTATGGGCTGAAAATGCCTGTTTTGGGACTCTGCAGAGAAAGTATTTGCAGACTGCTGAATCCACACACGGCTTTAACTCTGGAAGTTGAGTGCACACGTTGACAACCGTTCTGTTAGGTTGCTGCGTTTTTGATTTAGAAGCAGATATTTCCCTGTGCTTACTGCTGTTTCTTCCACATGCCGGTATTGGGTTGAAGACGCCTGTTTTGGGACCTGCAGAGAAAGTGTTTGCAGACTGCTGAATCCACACAGTGTTTTAACTCTGGAAGTTGAGTGCACACATTGAAAACCGTTCTGTTAGATAGCTGCGTTATGGATTTTGAAGCAGACATTTCCCTGTGCTTACTGCTGTTTCTTCCATATGCCGGTAATGGGCTGAAAGCGCCTGCTTTGGGACTCTGCAGAGAAAGTGTTTGCAGACTGCTGAATCCACAAACGATTTTAACTCTTGAAGTTGAGTGCACACATTGACAACCGTTCTGTTAGATTGCTGCGTTTTGGATTAAGAAGCAGATACTTCCCTGTGCTTACTGCTGTTTCTTCCATATGCCGGAATTGGGGTGAAAACACCTGTTTTGAGACCTGCAGAGAAAGTGCTTGCAGACTGCTGAATCCACACACGGGTTTAACTCTGGAAGTTGAGTGCACACATTGACAACCGTTCTGTTAGATAGCTGTGTTATGGATTTAGAAGCATATATTTCCCTGTGCTTGCTGCTGTTTCTTCCATAAGCCGGTAATGGGCTGAAAACGCCTGTTTTGGGACTCTGCAGTGAATGTGTTCGCTGACTGCTGAATCCACACACGGGTTTACCTCTGGAAGTTGAGTGCACACATTGACAACCGTTCTGTGAGATAGCTGCGTTATGGATGTAGAAGCAGATATTTCCCTGTGCTTACTGCTGTTTCTTCCATATGCCGGTAATGGGCTGAAAACGCCTGTTATGGGACTCTGCAGAGAAAGTGTTCGCTGACTGTTGAATCCACACACGGGTTTAACTCTGGAAGTTGAGTGCACACATTGACAACCGTTCTGTTAGATAGCTGCGTTATGGATTTAGAAGCAGATATTTCTCTGTGCTGACTGCTGTTTCTTCCATATGCCAGTAATGGTCTGAAAATGCCTGTTTTGGGACTCTGTACAGAAAGTGTTTGCAGACTGCTGAATCCACACACGGGTTTAACTCTGGAAGTTGAGTGCACACATTGACAACCGTTCTGTTAGATAGCTGCGTTTTGGATTTAGAAGCAGATATTTCCCTGTGCTTACTGCTGTTTCTTCCATATGCCGGTAATGGGCTGAAAAAGCCTGTTTTGGGACTCTGCAGAGAAAGTGTTTGCAGACTGCTGAATCCACAAACGGGTTTAACTCTGGAAATTGAGTGCACACATTGACAACAGTTCTGTTAGATAGCTGCGTTTTGGATTTAGAAGCAGATATTTCCCTGTGCTGACTGCTCTTTCTTCCATATGCCGGTAATGGGCTGAAAACGCCTGTTTTGTGACTCTGCAGAAAAAGTGTTTGAAGACTGCTGAATCCACACACGTGTTTAACTCTGGAAGTTGAGTGCACACATTGACAACCGTTCTGTTAGATATCTGCGTTTTGTTTTTAGAAGCAGATATTTCTCTGTGCTGACTGCTGTTTCTTCCATAAGCCGGTAATGGGCTGAAAATGCCTGTTTTGGGACTCTGTACAGGAAGTGCTTGCAGACTGCTGAATCCACACACGGGTTTAACTCTGGAAGTTGAGTGTACACATTGACTACCGTTCTGTTTGTTAGCTGCGTTTTGGATTTAGAAGCAGATATTTCCCTGTGCTTACTGCTGTTTCATCCATATGCCGGTAATGGGCTGAAAACGCCTCTTTTGGGACACTGCAGAGAAAGTATTTGCAGACAGCTGAATATACACACAGGTTTAACTCTGGAAGTTCAGTGCACACGTTGACAACCGTTCTGTTAGATAGCTGCGTTTTGGATTGGAAGCAGATATTTCCCTGTACTTACTGCTGTTTCTTCCATATGCCGGTAATGGGCTGAAAACGCCTGTTGTGGGACTCTGCAGGGAAAGTGTTCGCTGACTGTTGAATCCACACACGGGTTTAACTCTGGAAGTTGAGTGCACACATTGACAACCGTTCTGTTAGATAGCTGCGTTATGGATGTAGAAGCAGATATTTCCCTGTGCTTACTGCTGTTTCTTCCATAAGCCGGTAATGGGCTGAAAACGCCTGTTTTTGGACTCTGCAGAGAAAGGGTTTGCAGACTGCTGAATCCACACACGGGTTAAACTCTGGAAGTTGAGTGCACACGTTGACAACCGTTCTGTTAGATAGCTGCGTTTTGGATTTAGAAGCAGATATTTCCCTGTGCTTACTGCTGTTTCTCCCATATGCCGGTAATGGGCTGAAAACGCCTGTTGTGGGACTCTGCAGAGAAAGTGTTTGCAGACTGCTGAATCCACACACGGGTTTAACTCTGGAAGTTGAGAGCACACGTTGACAACCGTTCTGTTAGATAGCTGCGTTTTGGATTTAGAGGCATATATTTCCCTGTGCTGACTGCTGTTTCTTCCATATGCCGGTAATGGGCTGAAAACGCTTGTTTTGGGATGCTGCAGAGAAAGTGTTTGCAGACTGCTGAATCCACACACGGGTTTAACTCTGGAAATTGAGTGCAAACATTGACAACCGTTCTGTTAGATAGCTGCGTTTTGGATTTAGAAGCAGATATTTACCTGTGCTTATTGCTGTTTCTTCCATATGCCGGTAATGGGCTGAAAACGCCTGTTTTGGGACTCTGCAGAGAAAGTGTTTGCAGACTGCTGAATCCACACACGGTTTAACTCTGGAAGTTGAGTGCACACAATGACAACCGTTCTGTTAGATAGGTGCGTTTTGGATTTAGAAGCAGATATTTCCCTGGGCTTTCTGCTGTTTTTCCATATGCCGGTATTGGGTTGAAAACGCCTGTTTTGGGACCTGAAGAGAAAGTGTTTGCAGACTGCTGAATCCACACACGGGTTTAACTCTGGAAGTTGAGTGCACACATTGACAACCGTTCTGTTAGATAGCTGTGTTATGGATTTAGAAACAGACATTTCCCTGTGCTTATTGCTGTTTCTTCCATATGCCCGTAATGGGCTGAAAGCGCCTGTTTTGGGACTCTGCAGAGAAGTGTTTGCAGACTGCTGAATCCACACACGGGTTTAACTCTGGAAGTTGAGTGCACACATTGACAACCGTTCTGTTAGATAGCTGCGTTTTGGATTTAGAAGCAGATATTTCCCTTTGCTGACTGTTGTTTCTTCCATATGCCGGTAATGGGCTGAAAACTCCTGTTTTGGGACTCTGCAGAGAAAGTGTTTGAAGACTGCTGAATCCACACACGTGTTTAACTCTGGAAGTTGAGTGCACACATTGACAACCGTTCTGTTAGATATCTGCGTTTTGGATTTAGAAGCAGATATTTTTCTGTGCTGACTGCTGTTTCTTCCATATGCCAGTAATGGGCTGAAAATGCCTGTTTTGGGACTCTGTACCGAAAGTGTTTGCAGACTGCTGAATCCACACACGGGTTTAACTCTGGAAGTTGAGTGCACACATTGACAACCGTTCTGTTAGTTAGCTGCGTTTTGGATTTAGAAGCAGATATTTCCCTGTGCTTACTGCTCTTTCTTCCATATTCCGGTAATGGGCTGAAATCGCCTGTTTTGGGACTCTGCAGAGAAAGTGTTTGCAGACTGCTGAATCCACACACGGTTTAACTCTGGAAGTTCAGTGCACACATTGACAACCGTTCTGTTAGATAGCTGCGTTTTGGAGTTAGAAGCTGATATTTCCCTGTGCTTACTGCTCTTTCTTCCATTTGCCGGTAATGGGCTGAAAACGCCTGTTTTGGGACTCTGCAGAGAAAGTGTTTGCAGACTGCTGAATCCACACACGGGTTTAACTCTGGAAGTTGAGTGCACACATTGACAACCGTTCTGTTAGATAGCTGCGTTTTGGATTTAGAAGCAGATATTTAACTGTGCTGACTGCTGTTTCTTCCATATGCCGGGAATGGGCTGAAAACGCCTGTTTTGGGACTCTGCAGAGAAAGTGTTTGAAGACTGCTGAATCCACACACGGGTTTATCTCTGGAAGTTGAGTGCACACATTGACAACCGTTCTGTTAGATAGCTGCATTTTGGATTTAGAAGCAGATATATCCCTGTGCTGACTGCTGTTTCTTCCATATGCCGGTAATGGGCTGAAAATGCCTGTTTTCGGACTCTGTAGAGAAAGTGTTGGCAGACTGCTGAATCCACACACGGGTTTAACTCTGATAGTTGAGTGCTCACATTGACAACCGTTCTGTTAGATAGCTGCGTTTTGGATTTAGAAGCAGATATTTCCCTGTGCTTACTGCTGTTTCTTCCATATGCCGGTAATGGGCTGAAAAAGCCTGTTTTGGGACTCTGCAGAGAAAGTGTTTGCAGACTGCTGAATCCACAAACGGGTTTAACTCTGGAAGTTGAGTGCACACATTGACAACCGTTATGTTAGATAGCTGCGTTTTGGATTTAGAAGCAGATATTTCCCTGTGCTGACTACTGTTTCTTCCATATGCCGGTAATGGGCTGAAAACGCCTCTTTTGGGACTCTGCAGAGAAACTGTTTGCAGACTGCTGAATCCACACACGTGTTTAACTCTGGAAGTTGAGTGCACACATTGACACCCGTTCTGTTAGATAGCTGCGTTTTGGATTTAGAAGCAGATATTTCTCTGTGCTGACTGCTGTTTCTTCCATATGCCGGTAATGGGCTGAAAATGCCTGTTTTGGGACTCTGTACAGAAAGTGTTTGCAGACTGCTGAATCCACACACGGGTTTAACTCTGGAAGTTGAGTGCACACATTGACAACCGTTCTGTTAGTTAGCTGTGTTTTGGATTTAGAAGCAGATATTTCCCTGTGCTTACTGCTATTTCTTCCATATGCCAGTTATGGGCTGAAAACGCCTGTTTTGGGACTCTGCAGAGAAAGTATTTGCAGACTGCTGAATCCACACACGGCTTTAACTCTGGAAGTTGAGTGCACACGTTGACAAGCGTTCTGTTAGGTTGCTGCGTTTTGGATTTAGAAGCAGATATTTCCCTGTGCTTACTGCTGTTTCTTCCACATGCCGGTATTGGGTTGAAAACGCCTGTTTTGGGACCTGCAGAGAAAGTGTTTGCAGACTGCTGAATCCACACACGGGTTTAACTCTGGACGTTGAGTGCACACGTTGACAACCGTTCTGTTAGACAACTGCATTTTGGAATTAGAAGCAGATATTTCCCTGTGCTTACTGCTGTTTCTTCCATATGCCGGTATTGGGTTGAAAATGCCTGTTTTGGGACTCTGCAGAGAAAGTGCTTGCAGACTGCTGAATCCACACAGTGTTTTAACTCTGGAAGTTGAGTGCACACATTGAAAACCGTTCTGTTAGATAGCTGCGTTATGGATTTTGAAGCAGACATTTCCCTGAGCTTACTGCTGTTTCTTCCATATGCCGGTAATGGGCTGAAAGCGCCTGCTTTGGGACTCTGCAGAGAAAGTGTTTGCAGACTGCTGAATCCACAAACGATTTTAACTCTTGAAGTTGAGTGCACACATTGACAACCGTTCTGTTAGATTGCTGCGTTTTGGATTTAGAAGCAGATATTTCCCTGTGCTTACTGCTCTTTCTTCCATATGCCGGTAATGGGCTGAAAACGCCTTTTTTGGGACTCTGCAGAGAAAGTGTTTGCAGACTGCTGAATCCACACACGGGTTTAACTCTGGAAGTTGAGTGCACACATTGACAACCGTTCTGTTAGATAGCTGCGTTTTGGATTTAGAAGCATATATTTCCCTGTGCTTACTGCTGTTTCTTCCATATGCCGGTAATGGGCTAAAAACGCCTGTTTTGGGACTCTGCAGAGAAAGTGTTTGCAGACTGCTGAATCCACACACGGTTTAACTCTGGAAGTTGAGTGCACACAATGACAACCGTTCTGTTAGATAGCTTCGTTTTGGATTAAGAAGCAGATACTTCCCTGTGCTTACTGCTGTTTCTTCCATATGCCGGAATTGGGTTGAAAACACCTGTTTTGAGACCTGCAGAGAAAGTGCTTTCAGACTGCTGAATCCACACACGGGTTTAACTCTGGAAGTTGAGTGCACACATTGACAACCGTTCTGTTAGATAGCTGTGTTATGGATTTAGAAGCATATATTTCCCTGTGCTTGCTGCTATTTCTTCCATAAGCCGGTAATGGGCTGAAAACGCCTGTTTTGGGACTCTGCAGAGAAAGTGTTCGCTGACTGCTGAATCCACACACGGGTTTACCTCTGGAAGTTGAGTGCACACATTGACAACCGTTCTGTGAGATAGCTGCGTTATGGATGTAGAAGCAGATATTTCCCTGTGCTTACTGCTGTTTCTTCCATATGCCGGTAATGGGCTGAAAACGCCTGTTTTGGGACTCTGCAGAGAAAGTGTTCGCTGACTGTTGAATCCATACACGGGTTTAACTCTGGAAGTTGAGTGCACACATTGACAACCGTTCTGTTAGATAGCTGCGTTATGGATTTAGAAGCAGATATTTCTCTGTGCTGACTGCTGTTTCTTCCATAAGGCGGTAATGGGCTGAAAATGCCTGTTTTGGGACTCTGTACAGGAAGTGCTTGCAGACTGCTGAATCCACACACGGGTTTAACTCTGGAAGTTGAGTGTACACATTGACTACCGTTCTGTTAGTTAGCTGCGTTTTGGATTTAGAAGCAGATATTTCCCTGTGCTTACTGCTGTTTCATCCATATGCCGGTAATGGGCTGAAAACGCCTCTTTTGGGACACTGCAGAGAAAGTATTTGCAGACAGCTGAATATACACACAGGTTTAACTCTGGAAGTTGAGTGCACACGTTGACAACCGTTCTGTTAGATAGCTGCGTTTTGGATTGGAAGCAGATATTTCCCTGTGCTTACTGCTGTTTCTTCCATATGCCGGTAATGGGTTGAAAACGCCTGTTGTGGGACTCTGCAGAGAAAGTGTTCGCTGACTGTTGAATCCACACACGGGTTTAACTCTGGAAGTTGAGTGCACACATTGACAACCGTTCTGTTAGATAGCTGCGTTATGGATGTAGAAGCAGATATTTCCCTGTGCTTACTGCTGTTTCTTCCATATGCCGGTAATGGGCTGAAAACGCCTGTTTTTGGACTCTGCAGAGAAAGGGTTTGCAGACTGCTGAATCCACACACGGGTTTAACTCTGGAAGTTGAGTGCACACATTGACAACCGTTCTGTTAGATAGCTGCATTTTGGATTTAGAAGCAGATATTTCCCTGTGCTGACTGCTGTTTCTTCCATATGCCGGTAATGGGCTGAAAACGCCTGTTTTGTGACTCTGCAGAAAAAGTGTTTGAAGACAGCTGAATTCACACATGTGTTTATCTCTCGAAGTTGAGTGCACACATTGACAACCGTTCTGTTAGATATCTGCGTTTTGGATTTAGAAGCAGATATTTCTCTGTGCTGACTGCTGTTTCTTCCATATGCCGGTAATGGGCTGAAAATGCCTGTTTGGGACTCTGCAGAGAAAGTGTTTGCAGACTGCTGAATCCACACACGGGTTTAACTCTGGAAGTTGAGTGCACACATTGACAACCGTTCTGTTAGTTAGCTGCGTTTTGGATTTAGAAGCAGATATTTCACTGTGCTTACTGCTGTTTCATCCATATGCCGGTAATGGGCTGAAAACGCCTGTTTTGGGACTCTGCAGAGAAAGTATTTGCAGACTGCTGAATCCACACACGGGTTTAACTCTGGAAGTTGAGTGCACACGTTGACAACCGTTCTGTTAGATAGCTGTGTTTTGGATTTAGAAGCAGATATTTCCCTGTGCTTACTGCTGTTTCTTCCATATGCCGGTAATGGGCTGAAAACGCCAGTTGTGGGACTCTGCAGAGAAAGTGTTTGCAGACTGCTGAATCCACACACGGGTTTAACTCTGGAAGTTGAGAGCACACGTTGACAACCGTTCTGTTAGATAGCTGCGTTTTGGATTTAGAGGCATATATTTCCCTGTGCTGACTGCTGTTTCTTCCATATGCCGGTAATGGGCTGAAAACGCTTGTTTTGGGACTCTGCAGAGAAAGTGTTCACTGACTGCTGAATCCACACACGGGTTTACCTCTGGAAGTTGAGTGCACACATTGACAACCGTTCTGTGAGATAGCTTCGTTATGGATGTAGAAGCAGATATTTCCCTGTGCTTACTGCTGTTTCTTCCATATGCCGGTAATGGGCTGAAAACGCCTGTTTTGGGACTCTGCAGAGAAAGTGTTCGCTGACTGTTGAATCCATACACGGGTTTAACTCTGGAAGTTGAGTGCACACATTGACAACCGTTCTGTTAGATAGCTGCGTTATGGATTTAGAAGCAGATATTTCTCTGTGCTGACTGCTGTTTCTTCCATATGCCAGTAATGGTCTGAAAATGCCTGTTTTGGGACTCTGTACAGAAAGTGTTTGCAGACTGCTGAATCCACACACGGGTTTAACTCTGGAAGTTGAGTGCACACATTGACAACCGTTCTGTTAGATAGCTGCGTTTTGGATTTAGAAGCAGATATTTCCCTGTGCTTACTGCTGTTTCTTCCATATGCCGGTAATGGGCTGAAAAAGCCTGTTTTGGGACTCTGCAGAGAAAGTGTTTGCAGACTGCTGAATCCACAAACGGGTTTAACTCTGGAAATTGAGTGCACACATTGACAACCGTTCTGTTAGATAGCTGCGTTTTGGATGTAGAAGCAGATATTTCCCTGTGCTGACTGCTCTTTCTTCCATATGCCGGTAATGGGCTGAAAACGCCTGTTTTGTGACTCTGCAGAAAAAGTGTTTGAAGACTGCTGAATCCACACACGTGTTTAACTCTGGAAGTTGAGTGCACACATTGACAACCGTTCTGTTAGATAGCTGCGTTTTGGATTTAGAAGCAGATATTTCTCTGTGCTGACTGCTGTTTCTTCCATAAGCCGGTAATGGGCTGAAAATGCCTGTTTTGGGACTCTGTACAGGAAATGCTTGCAGACTGCTGAATCCACACACGGGTTTAACTCTGGAAGTTGAGTGTACACATTGACTACCGTTCTGTTAGTTAGCTGCGTTTTGGATTTAGAAGCAGATATTTCCCTGTGCTTACTGCTGTTTCATCCATATGCCGGTAATGGGCTGAAAACGCCTCTTTTGGGACACTGCAGAGAAAGTATTTGCAGACAGCTGAATATACACACAGGTTTAACTCTGGAAGTTGAGTGCACACGTTGACAACCGTTCTGTTAGATAGCTGCGTTTTGGATTGGAAGCAGATATTTCCCTGTGCTTACTGCTGTTTCTTCCATATGCCGGTAATGGGCTGAAAACGCCTGTTGTGGGACTCCGCAGAGAAAGTGTTCGCTGACTGTTGAATCCACACACGGGTTTAACTCTGGAAGTTGAGTGCACACATTGACAACCGTTCTGTTAGATAGCTGCGTTATGGATGTAGAAGCAGATATTTCCCTGTGCTTACTGCTGTTTCTTCCATATGCCGGTAATGGGCTGAAAACGCCTGTTTTTGGACTCTGCAGAGAAAGGGTTTGCAGACTGCTGAATCCACACACGGGTTTAACTCTGGAAGTTGAGTGCACACATTGACAACCGTTCTGTTACATATCTGCGTTATGGATGTAGAAGCAGATATTTCCCTGTGCTGACTGCTGTTTCTTCCATATGCCGGTAATGGGCTGAAAACGCCTGTTTTGTGACCCTGCAGAAAAAGTGTTTGAAGACAGCTGAATTCACACACGTGTTTATATCTCGAAGTTGAGTGCACACATTGACAACCGTTCTGTTAGATATCTGCGTTTTGGATTTAGAAGCAGATATTTCTCTGTGCTGACTGCTGTTTCTTCCATATGCCGGTAATGGGCTGAAAACGCCTGTTTGGGACTCTGCAGAGAAAGTGTTTGCAGACTGCTGAATCCACACACGGGTTTAACTCTGGAAGTTGAGTGCACACATTGACAACCGTTCTGTTAGTTAGCTGCGTTTTGGATTTAGAAGCAGATATTTCACTGTGCTTACTGCTGTTTCATCCATATGCCGGTAATGGGCTGAAAACGCCTGTTTTGGGACTCTGCAGAGAAAGTGTTTGCAGACTGCTGAATCCACACACGGGTTTAACTCTGGAAGTTGAGTGCACACGTTGACAACCGTTCTGTTAGATAGCTGTGTTTTGGATTTAGAAGCAGATATTTCCCTGTGCTTACTGCTGTTTCTTCCATATGCCGGTAATGGGCTGAAAACGCCTGTTGTGGGACTCTGCAGAGAAAGTGTTTGCAGACTGCTGAATCCACACACGGGTTTAACTCTGGAAGTTGAGAGCACACGTTGACAACCGTTCTGTTAGATAGCTGCGTTTTGGATTTAGAGGCATATATTTCCCTGTGCTGACTGCTGTTTCTTCCATATGCCGGTAATGGGCTGAAAACGCTTGTTTTGGGACGCTGCAGAGAAAGTGTTTGCAGACTGCTGAATCCACACACGGGTTTAACTCTGGAAATTGAGTGCAAACATTGACAACCGTTCTGTTAGATAGCTGCGTTTTGGATTTAGAAGCAGATATTTACCTGTGCTTATTGCTGTTTCTTCCATATGCCGATAATGGGCTGAAAACGCCTGTTTTGGGACTCTGCAGAGAAAGTGTTTGCAGACTGCTGAATCCACACACGGTTTAACTCTGGAAGTTGAGTGCACACAATGACAACCGTTCTGTTAGATAGCTGCGTTTTGGATTTAGAAGCAGATATTTCCCTGTGCTTACTGCTGTTTTTCCATATGCCGGTATTGGGTTGAAAACGCCTGTTTTGGGACCTGAAGAGAAAGTGTTTGCAGACTGCTGAAAACACACACGGGTTTAATTCTGGAAGTTGAGTGCACACATTGACAACCGTTCTGTTAGATAGCTGTGTTATGGATTTAGAAACAGACATTTCCCTGTGCTTACTGCTGTTTCTTCCATATGCCCGTAATGGGCTGAAAACGCCTGTTTTGGGACTCTGCAGAGAAAGTGTTTGCAGACTGCTGAATCCACACACGGGTTTAACTCTGGAAGTTGAGTGCACACATTGACAACCGTTCTGTTAGATATCTGCGTTTTGGATTTAGAAGCAGATATTTCCCTGTGCTGACTGCTGTTTCTTCCGTATGCCGGTAATGGGCTGAAAACGCCTGTTTTGGGACTCTGCAGAGAAAGTGTTTAAAGACTTCTGAATCCACACACGTGTTTAACTCTGGAAGTTGAGTGCACACATTGACAACCGTTCTGTTAGATATCTGCGTTTTGGATTTAGAAGCAGATATTTCTCTGTGCTGACTGCTGTTTCTTCCATATGCCAGTAATGGGCTGAAAATGCCTGTTTTGGGACTCTGTACAGAAAGTGTTTGCAGACTGCTGAATCCACACACGGGTTTAACTCTGGAAGTTGAGTGCACACATTGACAACCGTTCTGTTAGATAGCTGCGTTTTGGATTTAGAAGCAGATATTTCCCTGTGCTGACTGCTGTTTCTTTCATATGCCTGTAATGGGCTGAAAACGCCTGTTGTGGGACTCTGCAGAGAAAGTGTTTGCAGACTGCTGAATCCATACACGGGTTTAACTCTGGAAATTGAGTGCACACATTGACAACCGTTCTGTTAGATAGCTGCGTTTTGGATTTAGAAGCAGATATTTCCCTGTGCTTACTGCTGTTTCTTCCATATGCCGGTAATGGGCTGAAAACGCCTGTTTTGGGACTCTGCAGAGAAAGTGTTTGCAGACTGCTGAATCCACACACGGTTTAACTCTGGAAGTTGAGTGCACACAATGACAACCGTTCTGTTAGATAGCTGCGTTTTGGATTTAGAAGCAGATATTTCCCTGTGCTTACTGCTGTTTCTTCCATATGCCGGTATTGGGTTGAAAACGCCTGTTTTGGGACCTGCAGAGAAAGTGTTTGGAGACTCCTGAATCCACACACGGGTTTACCTCTGGAAGTTGAGTGCACACATTGACAACCGTTCTGTTAGACAGCTGTGTTATGGATTTAGAAGCAGACATTTCCCTGTGCTTACTGCTGTTTCTTCCATATGCCGGTAATGGGCTGAAAACGCCTGTTTTGGGACTCTGCAGAGAAAGTGTTTGCAGACTGCTGAATCCACAAACGGGTTTAACTCTGGAAGTTGAGTGCAAACATTGACAAACGTTCTGTTAGATAGCTGCGTTTTGGGTTTAGAAGCATATATTTCCCTGTGCTTACTGCTGTTTCTTCCATATGCCGGTAATGGGCTGAAAACGCCTGTTTTGGGACTCTGCAGAGAAAGTGTTTGAAGACTGCTGAATCCACACACGTGTTTAACTCTGGAAGTTGAGTGCACACATTGACAACCGTTCTGTTAGATAGCTGCGTTTTGGATTTAGAAGCAGATATTTCTCTGTGCTGACTGCTGTTTCTTCCATATGCCCGTAATGGGCTGAAAACGCCTGTTTTGGGACTCTGCAGAGAAAGTGTTTGCAGACTGCTGAATCCACACACGGGTTTAACTCTGGAAGTTGAGTGCACACATTGACAACCGTTCTGTTAGATAGCTGCGTTTTGGATTTAGAAGCAGATATTTCCCTTTGCTGACTGCTGTTTCTTCCATATGCCGGTAATGGGCTGAAAACTCCTGTTTTGGGACTCTGCAGAGAAAGTGTTTGAAGACTGCTGAATCCACACACGTGTTTAACTCTGGAAGTTGAGTGCACACATTGACAACCGTTCTGTTAGATATCTGCGTTTTGGATTTAGAAGCAGATATTTTTCTGTGCTGACTGCTGTTTCTTCCATATGCCAGTAATGGGCTGAAAATGCCTGTTTTGGGACTCTGTACAGAAAGTGTTTGCAGACTGCTGAATCCACACACGGGTTTAACTCTGGAAGTTGAGAGCATACATTGACAACCGTTCTGTTAGTTAGCTGCGTTTTGGATTTAGAAGCAGATATTTCCCTGTGCTTACTGCTCTTTCTTCCATATTCCGGTAATGGGCTGAAATCGCGTGTTTTGGGACTCTGCAGAGAAAGTGTTTGCAGACTGCTGAATCCACACACGGTTTAACTCTGGAAGTTCAGTGCACACATTGACAACCGTTCTGTTGGATAGCTGCGTTTTGGATTTAGAAGCTGATATTTCCCTGTGCTTACTGCTGTTTCTTCCATATGCCGGTAATGGGCTGAAAACGCCTGTTTTGGGACTCTGCAGAGAACGTGTTTGCAGACTGCTGAATCCACAAACGGGTTTAACTCTGGAAGTTGAGTGAACACATTGACAACCGTTCTGTTAGATAGCTGCGTTTTGGATTTAGAAGCAGATATTTCCCTGTGCTGACTGCTGTTTCTTCCATATGCCGGGAATGGGCTGAAAACGCCTGTTTTGGGACTCTGCAGAGAAAGTGTTTGAAGACTGCTGAATCCACACACGGGTTTATCTCTGGAAGTTGAGTGCACACATTGACAACCGTTCTGTTAGATAGCTGCGTTTTGGATTTAGAAGCAGATATTTCCCTGTGCTGACTGCTGTTTCTTCCGTATGCCAGTAATGGGCTGAAAACGCCTGTTTTGGGACTCTGCAGAGAAAGTGTTTGCAGACTGCTGAATCCACACACGGGTTTAACTCTGGAAGTTGAGTGCACACGTTGACAACCGTTCTGTTAGATAGCTGCATTTTGGATTTAGAAGCAGATATTTCCCTGTGCTTACTGCTGTTTCTTCCATATGCCGGTAATGGGCTGAAAACGCCTGTTTTGGGACTCTGCAGAGAAAGTGTTTGCAGACTGCTGAATCCACACACGGTTTAACTCTGGAAGTTGAGTGCACACAATGACAACCGTTCTGTTAGATAGCTGCGTTTTGGATTTAGAAGCAGACATTTCCCTGTGCTTACTGCTGTTTCTTCCATATGCCGGTAATGGGCTGAAAACGCCTGTTTTGGGACTCTGCAGAGAAAGTGTTTGCAGACTGCTGAATACACAAACGGGTTTAACTCTGGAAGTTGAGTGCACACATTGACAAACGTTCTGTTAGATAGCTGCGTTTTGGGTTTAGAAGCATATATTTCCCTGTGCTTACTGCTGTTTATTCCATATGCCGGTAATGGGCTGAAAACGCCTGTTTTGGGACTCTGCAGAGAAAGTGTTTGAAGACTGCTGAATCCACACACGTGTTTAACTCTGGAAGTTGAGTGCACACATTGACAACCGTTCTGTTAGATAGCTGCGTTTTGGATTTAGAAGCAGATATTTCTCTGTGCTGAATGCTGTTTCTTCCATATGCCAGTAATGGGCTGAAAATGCCTGTTTTGGGACTCTGTACAGAAAGTGTTTGCAGACTGCTGAATCCACACACGGGTTTAACTCTGGAAGTTGAGTGCACACATTGACAACCGTTCTGTTAGATAGCTGCGTTTTGGATTTAGAAGCATATATTTCCCTGTGCTTGCTGCTGTTTCTTCCATAAGCCGGTAATGGGCTGAAAACGCCTGTTTTGGGACTCTGCAGAGAAAGTGTTCGCTGACTGTTGAATCCACAAACGTGTTTAACTCTGGAAGTTGAGTGCACACATTGACAACCGTTCTGTTAGATAGCTGCGTTATGGATGTAGAAGCAGATATTTCCCTGTGCTGACTGCTGTTTCTTCCATATGCCGGTAATGGGCTGAAAACGCCTGTTTTGGGACTCTGCAGAGAAAGTTTTTGCACACTGCTGAATTCACACACGGTTTAAACTCTGGAAGTTGAGTGCACACATTGACAACCGTTCTGTTAGATAGCTGCGTTTTGGATTTAGAAGCATATATTTCCCTGTGCTTACTGCTGTTTCTTCCATATACCGGTAATGGGCAGAAAACGCCTGTTTTGGGACTCTGCAGAGAAAGTGTTTGCAGACTGCTGAATCCACAAACGGGTTTAACTATGGAAGTTGGGTGCACACATTGACAACCGTTCTGTTAGATAGCTGCGTTTTGGATTTAGAAGCAGATATTTCCCTGTGCTGACTGCTGTTTCTTCCATATGCCGGTAATGGGCTGAAAACGCCTGTTTTGGGACTCTGCAGAGAAAGTGTTTGCAGACTACTGAATCCACACAAGGTTTAACTCTGGAAGTTGAGTGCACACAATGACAACCGTTCTGTTAGATAGGTGCGTTTTGGATTTAGAAGCAGATATTTCCCTGGGCTTACTGCTGTTTCTTCCATATGCCGGTATTGGGTTGAAAACGCCTGTTTTGGGACTTTGCAGAGAAAGTGTTTGCAGACTGCTGAATCCACACACGGGTTTAACTCTGGAAGTTGAGTGCACACATTGACAACCGTTCTGTTAGATAGCTGCGTTTTGGATTTAGAAGCAGATATTTCCCTGTGCTTACTGCTGTTTCTTCCATATGCCGGTAATGGGCTGAAAAAGCCTGTTTTGGGACTCTGCAGAGAAAGTGTTTGCAGACTGCTGAATCCACAAACGGGTTTAACTCTGGAAATTGAGTGCACACATTGACAACCGTTCTGTTAGATATCTGCGTTTTGGATTTAGAAGCAGATATTTCCCTGTGCTGACTGCTGTTTCTTCCATATGCCGGGAATGGGCTGAAAACGCCTGTTTTGTGACTCTGCAGAAAAAGTGTTTGAAGACTGCTGAATCCACACACGTGTTTAACTCTGGAAGTTGAGTGCACACATTGACAACCGTTCTGTTAGATATCTGCGTTTTGTTTTTAGAAGCAGATATTTCTCTGTGCTGACTGCTGTTTCTTCCATAAGCCGGTAATGGGCTGAAAATGCCTGTTTTGGGACTCTGTACAGGAAATGCTTGCAGACTGCTGAATCCACACACGGGTTTAACTCTGGAAGTTGAGTGTACACATTGACTACCGTTCTGTTAGATAGCTGCGTTTTGGATTTAGAAGCAGATATTTCCCTGTGCTTACTGCTGTTTCATCCATATGCCCGTAATGGGCTGAAAACGCCTCTTTTGGGACACTGCAGAGAAAGTATTTGCAGACAGCTGAATATACACACAGGTTTAACTCTGGAAGTTGAGTGCACACGTTGACAACCGTTCTGTTAGATAGCTGCGTTTTGGATTGGAAGCAGATATTTCCCTGTGCTTACTGCTGTTTCTTCCATATGCCGGTAATTGGCTGAAAACGCCTGTTGTGGGACTCCGCAGAGAAAGTGTTCGCTGACTGTTGAATCCACACACGGGTTTAACTCTGGAAGTTGAGTGCACACATTGACAACCGTTCTGTTAGATAGCTGCGTTATGGATGTAGAAGCAGATATTTCCCTGTGCTTACTGCTGTTTCTTCCATATGCCGGTAATGGGCTGAAAACGCCTGTTTTTGGACTCTGCAGAGAAAGGGTTTGCAGACTGCTGAATCCACACACGGGTTTAACTCTGGAAGTTGAGTGCACACATTGACAACCGTTCTGTTAGATATCTGCGTTATGGATGTAGAAGCAGATATTTCCCTGTGCTGACTGCTGTTTCTTCCATATGCCGGTAATGGGCTGAAAACGCCTGTTTTGTGACCCTGCAGAAAAAGTGTTTGAAGACAGCTGAATTCACACACGTGTTTATATCTCGAAGTTGAGTGCACACATTGACAACCGTTCTGTTAGATATCTGCGTTTTGGATTTAGAAGCAGATATTTCTCTGTGCTGACTGCTGTTTCTTCCATATGCCGGTAATGGGCTGAAAACGCCTGTTTGGGACTCTGCAGAGAAAGTGTTTGCAGACTGCTGAATCCACACACGGGTTTAACTCTGGAAGTTGAGTGCACACATTGACAACCGTTCTGTTAGTTAGCTGCGTTTTGGATTTAGAAGCAGATATTTCACTGTGCTTACTGCTGTTTCATCCATATGCCGGTAATGGGCTGAAAACGCCTGTTTTGGGACTCTGCAGAGAAAGTATTTGCAGACTGCTGAATCCACACACGGGTTTAACTCTGGAAGTTGAGAGCACACGTTGACAACCGTTCTGTTAGATAGCTGCGTTTTGGATTTAGAGGCATATATTTCCCTGTGCTGACTGCTGTTTCTTCCATATGCCGGTAATGGGCTGAAAACGCTTGTTTTGGGACGCTGCAGAGAAAGTGTTTGCAGACTGCTGAATCCACACACGGGTTTAACTCTGGAAATTGAGTGCAAACATTGACAACCGTTCTGTTAGATAGCTGCGTTTTGGATTTAGAAGCAGATATTTACCTGTGCTTATTGCTGTTTCTTCCATATGCCGGTAATGGGCTGAAAACGCCTGTTTTGGGACCCTGCAGAGAAAGTGTTTGCAGACTGCTGAATCCACACACGGTTTAACTCTGGAAGTTGAGTGCACACAATGACAACCGTTCTCTTAGATAGCTGCGTTTTGGATTTAGAAGCAGATATTTCCCTGTGCTTACTGCTGTTTTTCCATATGCCGGTATTGGGTTGAAAACGCCTGTTTTGGGACCTGAAGAGAAAGTGTTTGCAGACTGCTGAAAACACACACGGGTTTAATTCTGGAAGTTGAGTGCACACATTGACAACCGTTCTGTTAGATAGCTGTGTTATGGATTTAGAAACAGACATTTCCCTGTGCTTACTGCTGTTTCTTCCATATGCCCGTAATGGGCTGAAAACGCCTGTTTTGGGACTCTGCAGAGAAAGTGTTTGCAGACTGCTGAATCCACACACGGGTTTAACTCTGGAAGTTGAGTGCACACATTGACAACCGTTCTGTTAGATATCTGCGTTTTGGATTTAGAAGCAGATATTTTTCTGTGCTGACTGCTGTTTCTTCCATATGCCAGTAATGGGCTGAAAACGCCTGTTTTGGGACTCTGCAGAGAAAGTGTTTGCAGACTGCTGAATCCACACACGGGTTTAATTCTGGAAGTTGAGTGCACACATTGACAACCGTTCTGTTAGTTAGCTTCGTTTTGGATTTAGAAGCAGATATTTCCCTGTGCTTAGTGCTCTTTCTTCCATATTCCGGTAATGGGCTGAAAACGCCTGTTTTGGGACTCTGCAGAGAAAGTGTTTGCAGACTGCTGAATCCACACACGGTTTAACTCTGGAAGTTCACTGCACACATTGACAACCGTTCTGTTAGATAGCTGCGTTTTGGATTTAGAAGCTGATATTTCCCTGTGCTTACTGCTGTTTCTTCCATATGCCGGTAATGGGCTGAAAACGCCTGTTTTGGGACTCTGCAGAGAAAGTGTTTGAAGACTGCTGAATCCACACACGGGTTTATCTCTGGAAGTTGAGTGCACACATTGACAACCGTTCTGTTAGATAGCTGCGTTTTGGATTTAGAAGCAGATATATCCCTGTGCTGACTGCTGTTTCTTCCATATGCCGGTAATGGGCTGAAAATGCCTGTTTTCGGACTCTGTAGAGAAAGTGTTGGCAGACTGCTGAATCCACACACGGGTTTAACTCTCGAAGTTGAGTGCACACATTGACAACTGTTCTGTTAGTTAGCTGCGTTTTGGATTTAGAAGCAGATATTTCCCTGTGCTTACTGCTGTTTCTTCCATATACCGGTAATGGGCTGAAAACGCCTGTTTTGGGACTCTGCAGAGAAAGTATTTGCAGACTGCTGAATTCACACACGGGTTTAACTCTGTAAGTTGAGTGCACACATTGACAACCGTTCTGTTAGATAGCTGCGTTTTGGATTTAGAAGCAGATATTTCCCTGTGCTGACTGCTGTTTCTTCCGTATGCCGGTAATGGGCTGAAAACGCCTGTTTTGGGACTCTGCAGAGAAAGTGTTTAAAGACTTCTGAATCCACACACGTGTTTAACTCTGGAAGTTGAGTGCACACATTGACAACCGTTCTGTTAGATATCTGCGTTTTGGATTTAGAAGCAGATATTTCTCTGTGCTGACTGCTGTTTCTTCCATATGCCATTAATGGGCTGAAAATGCCTGTTTTGGGACTCTGTACAGAAAGTGTTTGCAGACTGCTGAATCCACACACGGGTTTAACTCTGGAAGTTGAGTGCACACGTTGAAAACCGTTCTGTTAGATAGCTGCGTTTTGGATTTAGAAGCAGATATTTCCCTGTGCTTACTGCTCTTTCTTCCATATTCCGGTAATGGGCTGAAAACGCCTGTTTTGGGACTCTGCAGAGAAAGTGTTTGCAGACTGCTGAATCCACACACGGTTTAACTCTGGAAGTTCAGTGCACACATTGACAACCGTTCTGTTAGATAGCTGCGTTTTGGAGTTAGAAGCTGATATTTCCCTGTGCTTACTGCTCTTTCTTCCATTTGCCGGTAATGGGCTGAAAACGCCTGTTTTGGGACTCTGCAGAGAAAGTGTTTGCAGACTGCTGAATCCACACACGGGTTTAACTCTGGAAGTTGAGTGCACACATTGACAACCGTTCTGTTAGATAGCTGCGTTTTGGATTTAGAAGCAGATATTTAACTGTGCTGACTGCTGTTTCTTCCATATGCCGGGAATGGGCTGAAAACGCCTGTTTTGGGACTCTGCAGAGAAAGTGTTTGAAGACTGCTGAATCCACACACGGGTTTATCTCTGGAAGTTGAGTGCACACATTGACAACCGTTCTGTTAGATAGCTGCATTTTGGATTTAGAAGCAGATATATCCCTGTGCTGACTGCTGTTTCTTCCATATGCCGGTAATGGGCTGAAAATGCCTGTTTTCGGACTCTGTAGAGAAAGTGTTGGCAGACTGCTGAATCCACACACGGGTTTAACTCTCGAAGTTGAGTGCACACATTGACAACTGTTCTGTTAGTTAGCTGCGTTTTGGATTTAGAAGCAGATATTTCCCTGTGCTTACTGCTGTTTCTTCCATATACCGGTAATGGGCTGAAAACGCCTGTTTTGGGACTCTGCAGAGAAAGTATTTGCAGACTGCTGAATTCACACACGGGTTTAACTCTGGAAGTTGAGTGCACACATTGACAACCGTTCTGTTAGATAGCTGCGTTTTGGATTTAGAAGCAGATATTTCCCTGTGCTGACTGCTGATTCTTCCGTATGCCGGTAATGGGCTGAAAACGCCTGTTTTGGGACTCTGCAGAAAAAGTGTTTGAAGACTTCTGAATCCACACACGTGTTTAACTCTGGAAGTTGAGTGCACACATTGACAACCGATCTGTTAGATATCTGCGTTTTGGATTTAGAAGCAGATATTTCTCTGTGCTGACTTCTGTTTCTTCCATATGCCAGTAATGGGCTGAAAATGCCTGTTTTGGGACTCTGTACAGAAAGTGATTGCAGACTGCTGAATCCACACACGGGTTTACCTCTGGAAGTTGAGTGCACACATTGACAACCGTTCTGTTAGATAGCTGCGTTTTGGATTTAGAAGCATATATTTCCCTGTGCTTGCTGCTGTTTCTTCCATAAGCCGGTAATGGGCTGAAAACGCCTGTTTTGGGACTCTGCAGAGAAAGTGTTCGCTGACTGTTGAATCCACACACGGGTTTAACTCTGGAAGTTGAGGGCACACATTGACAACCGTTCTGTGAGATAGCTGCGTTATGGATGTAGAAGCAGATATTTCCCTGTGCTTACTGCTGTTTCTTCCATATGCCGGTAATGGGCTGAAAACGCCTGTTTTGGGACTCTGCAGAGAAAGTGTTTGAAGACTGCTGAATCCACACACGTGTTTAACTCTGGAAGTTGAGTGCACACATTGACAACCGTTCTGTTAGATAGCTGCGTTTTGGATTTAGAAGCAGATATTTCTCTGTGCTGACTGCTGTTGCTTCCATATGCCAGTAATGGTCTGAAAATGCCTGTTTTGGGACTCTGTACAGAAAGTGTTTGCAGACTGCTGAATCCACACACGGGTTTAACTCTGATAGTTGAGTGCTCACATTGACAACCGTTCTGTTAGATAGCTGCGTTTTGGATTTAGAAGCAGATATTTCCCTGTGCTTACTGCTGTTTCTTCCATATGCCGGTAATGGGCTGAAAAAGCCTGTTTTGGGACTCTGCAGAGAAAGTGTTTGCAGACTGCTGAATCCACAAACGGGTTTAACTCTGGAAGTTGAGTGCACACATTGACAACCGTTATGTTAGATAGCTGCGTTTTGGATTTAGAAGCAGATATTTCCCTGTGCTGACTACTGTTTCTTCCATATGCCGGTAATGGGCTGAAAACGCCTCTTTTGGGACTCTGCAGAGAAACTGTTTGCAGACTGCTGAATCCACACACGTGTTTAACTCTGGAAGTTGAGTGCACACATTGACACCCGTTCTGTTAGATAGCTGCGTTTTGGATTTAGAAGCAGATATTTCTCTGTGCTGACTGCTGTTTCTTCCATATGCCGGTAATGGGCTGAAAATGCCTGTTTTGGGACTCTGTACAGAAAGTGTTTGCAGACTGCTGAATCCACACACGGGTTTAACTCTGGAAGTTGAGTGCACACATTGACAACCGTTCTGTTAGTTAGCTGTGTTTTGGATTTAGAAGCAGATATTTCCCTGTGCTTACTGCTATTTCTTCCATATGCCAGTTATGGGCTGAAAACGCCTGTTTTGGGACTCTGCAGAGAAAGTATTTGCAGACTGCTGAATCCACACACGGCTTTAACTCTGGAAGTTGAGTGCACACGTTGACAAGCGTTCTGTTAGGTTGCTGCGTTTTGGATTTAGAAGCAGATATTTCCCTGTGCTTACTGCTGTTTCTTCCACATGCCGGTATTGGGTTGAAAACGCCTGTTTTGGGACCTGCAGAGAAAGTGTTTGCAGACTGCTGAATCCACACACGGGTTTAACTCTGGACGTTGAGTGCACACGTTGACAACCGTTCTGTTAGACAACTGCATTTTGGAATTAGAAGCAGATATTTCCCTGTGCTTACTGCTGTTTCTTCCATATGCCGGTATTGGGTTGAAAATGCCTGTTTTGGGACTCTGCAGAGAAAGTGCTTGCAGACTGCTGAATCCACACAGTGTTTTAACTCTGGAAGTTGAGTGCACACATTGAAAACCGTTCTGTTAGATAGCTGCGTTATGGATTTTGAAGCAGACATTTCCCTGAGCTTACTGCTGTTTCTTCCATATGCCGGTAATGGGCTGAAAGCGCCTGCTTTGGGACTCTGCAGAGAAAGTGTTTGCAGACTGCTGAATCCACAAACGATTTTAACTCTTGAAGTTGAGTGCACACATTGACAACCGTTCTGTTAGATTGCTGCGTTTTGGATTTAGAAGCAGATATTTCCCTGTGCTTACTGCTCTTTCTTCCATATGCCGGTAATGGGCTGAAAACGCCTTTTTTGGGACTCTGCAGAGAAAGTGTTTGCAGACTGCTGAATCCACACACGGGTTTAACTCTGGAAGTTGAGTGCACACATTGACAACCGTTCTGTTAGATAGCTGCGTTTTGGATTTAGAAGCATATATTTCCCTGTGCTTACTGCTGTTTCTTCCATATGCCGGTAATGGGCTAAAAACGCCTGTTTTGGGACTCTGCAGAGAAAGTGTTTGCAGACTGCTGAATCCACACACGGTTTAACTCTGGAAGTTGAGTGCACACAATGACAACCGTTCTGTTAGATAGCTTCGTTTTGGATTAAGAAGCAGATACTTCCCTGTGCTTACTGCTGTTTCTTCCATATGCCGGAATTGGGTTGAAAACACCTGTTTTGAGACCTGCAGAGAAAGTGCTTGCAGACTGCTGAATCCACACACGGGTTTAACTCTGGAAGTTGAGTGCACACATTGACAACCGTTCTGTTAGATAGCTGTGTTATGGATTTAGAAGCATATATTTCCCTGTGCTTGCTGCTGTTTCTTCCATAAGCCGGTAATGGGCTGAAAACGCCTGTTTTGGGACTCTGCAGAGAAAGTGTTCGCTGACTGCTGAATCCACACACGGGTTTACCTCTGGAAGTTGAGTGCACACATTGACAACCGTTCTGTGAGATAGCTGCGTTATGGATGTAGAAGCAGATATTTCCCTGTGCTTACTGCTGTTTCTTCCATATGCCGGTAATGGGCTGAAAACGCCTGTTTTGGGACTCTGCAGAGAAAGTGTTCGCTGACTGTTGAATCCATACACGGGTTTAACTCTGGAAGTTGAGTGCACACATTGACAACCGTTCTGTTAGATAGCTGCGTTATGGATTTAGAAGCAGATATTTCTCTGTGCTGACTGCTGTTTCTTCCATAAGGCGGTAATGGGCTGAAAATGCCTGTTTTGGGACTCTGTACAGGAAGTGCTTGCAGACTGCTGAATCCACACACGGGTTTAACTCTGGAAGTTGAGTGTACACATTGACTACCGTTCTGTTAGTTAGCTGCGTTTTGGATTTAGAAGCAGATATTTCCCTGTGCTTACTGCTGTTTCATCCATATGCCGGTAATGGGCTGAAAACGCCTCTTTTGGGACACTGCAGAGAAAGTATTTGCAGACAGCTGAATATACACACAGGTTTAACTCTGGAAGTTGAGTGCACACGTTGACAACCGTTCTGTTAGATAGCTGCGTTTTGGATTGGAAGCAGATATTTCCCTGTGCTTACTGCTGTTTCTTCCATATGCCGGTAATGGGTTGAAAACGCCTGTTGTGGGACTCTGCAGAGAAAGTGTTCGCTGACTGTTGAATCCACACACGGGTTTAACTCTGGAAGTTGAGTGCACACATTGACAACCGTTCTGTTAGATAGCTGCGTTATGGATGTAGAAGCAGATATTTCCCTGTGCTTACTGCTGTTTCTTCCATATGCCGGTAATGGGCTGAAAACGCCTGTTTTTGGACTCTGCAGAGAAAGGGTTTGCAGACTGCTGAATCCACACACGGGTTTAACTCTGGAAGTTGAGTGCACACATTGACAACCGTTCTGTTAGATAGCTGCATTTTGGATTTAGAAGCAGATATTTCCCTGTGCTGACTGCTGTTTCTTCCATATGCCGGTAATGGGCTGAAAACGCCTGTTTTGTGACTCTGCAGAAAAAGTGTTTGAAGACAGCTGAATTCACACATGTGTTTATCTCTCGAAGTTGAGTGCACACATTGACAACCGTTCTGTTAGATATCTGCGTTTAGGATTTAGAAGCAGATATTTCTCTGTGCTGACTGCTGTTTCTTCCATATGCCGGTAATGGGCTGAAAATGCCTGTTTGGGACTCTGCAGAGAAAGTGTTTGCAGACTGCTGAATCCACACACGGGTTTAACTCTGGAAGTTGAGTGCACACATTGACAACCGTTCTGTTAGTTAGCTGCGTTTTGGATTTAGAAGCAGATATTTCACTGTGCTTACTGCTGTTTCATCCATATGCCGGTAATGGGCTGAAAACGCCTGTTTTGGGACTCTGCAGAGAAAGTATTTGCAGACTGCTGAATCCACACACGGGTTTAACTCTGGAAGTTGAGTGCACACGTTGACAACCGTTCTGTTAGATAGCTGTGTTTTGGATTTAGAAGCAGATATTTCCCTGTGCTTACTGCTGTTTCTTCCATATGCCGGTAATGGGCTGAAAACGCCAGTTGTGGGACTCTGCAGAGAAAGTGTTTGCAGACTGCTGAATCCACACACGGGTTTAACTCTGGAAGTTGAGAGCACACGTTGACAACCGTTCTGTTAGATAGCTGCGTTTTGGATTTAGAGGCATATATTTCCCTGTGCTGACTGCTGTTTCTTCCATATGCCGGTAATGGGCTGAAAACGCTTGTTTTGGGACTCTGCAGAGAAAGTGTTCACTGACTGCTGAATCCACACACGGGTTTACCTCTGGAAGTTGAGTGCACACATTGACAACCGTTCTGTGAGATAGCTTCGTTATGGATGTAGAAGCAGATATTTCCCTGTGCTTACTGCTGTTTCTTCCATATGCCGGTAATGGGCTGAAAACGCCTGTTTTGGGACTCTGCAGAGAAAGTGTTCGCTGACTGTTGAATCCATACACGGGTTTAACTCTGGAAGTTGAGTGCACACATTGACAACCGTTCTGTTAGATAGCTGCGTTATGGATTTAGAAGCAGATATTTCTCTGTGCTGACTGCTGTTTCTTCCATATGCCAGTAATGGTCTGAAAATGCCTGTTTTGGGACTCTGTACAGAAAGTGTTTGCAGACTGCTGAATCCACACACGGGTTTAACTCTGGAAGTTGAGTGCACACATTGACAACCGTTCTGTTAGATAGCTGCGTTTTGGATTTAGAAGCAGATATTTCCCTGTGCTTACTGCTGTTTCTTCCATATGCCGGTAATGGGCTGAAAAAGCCTGTTTTGGGACTCTGCAGAGAAAGTGTTTGCAGACTGCTGAATCCACAAACGGGTTTAACTCTGGAAATTGAGTGCACACATTGACAACCGTTCTGTTAGATAGCTGCGTTTTGGATGTAGAAGCAGATATTTCCCTGTGCTGACTGCTCTTTCTTCCATATGCCGGTAATGGGCTGAAAACGCCTGTTTTGTGACTCTGCAGAAAAAGTGTTTGAAGACTGCTGAATCCACACACGTGTTTAACTCTGGAAGTTGAGTGCACACATTGACAACCGTTCTGTTAGATAGCTGCGTTTTGGATTTAGAAGCAGATATTTCTCTGTGCTGACTGCTGTTTCTTCCATAAGCCGGTAATGGGCTGAAAATGCCTGTTTTGGGACTCTGTACAGGAAATGCTTGCAGACTGCTGAATCCACACAAGGGTTTAACTCTGGAAGTTGAGTGTACACATTGACTACCGTTCTGTTAGTTAGCTGCGTTTTGGATTTAGAAGCAGATATTTCCCTGTGCTTACTGCTGTTTCATCCATATGCCGGTAATGGGCTGAAAACGCCTCTTTTGGGACACTGCAGAGAAAGTATTTGCAGACAGCTGAATATACACACAGGTTTAACTCTGGAAGTTGAGTGCACACGTTGACAACCGTTCTGTTAGATAGCTGCGTTTTGGATTGGAAGCAGATATTTCCCTGTGCTTACTGCTGTTTCTTCCATATGCCGGTAATGGGCTGAAAACGCCTGTTGTGGGACTCCGCAGAGAAAGTGTTCGCTGACTGTTGAATCCACACACGGGTTTAACTCTGGAAGTTGAGTGCACACATTGACAACCGTTCTGTTAGATAGCTGCGTTATGGATGTAGAAGCAGATATTTCCCTGTGCTTACTGCTGTTTCTTCCATATGCCGGTAATGGGCTGAAAACGCCTGTTTTTGGACTCTGCAGAGAAAGGGTTTGCAGACTGCTGAATCCACACACGGGTTTAACTCTGGAAGTTGAGTGCACACATTGACAACCGTTCTGTTACATATCTGCGTTATGGATGTAGAAGCAGATATTTCCCTGTGCTGACTGCTGTTTCTTCCATATGCCGGTAATGGGCTGAAAACGCCTGTTTTGTGACCCTGCAGAAAAAGTGTTTGAAGACAGCTGAATTCACACACGTGTTTATATCTCGAAGTTGAGTGCACACATTGACAACCGTTCTGTTAGATATCTGCGTTTTGGATTTAGAAGCAGATATTTCTCTGTGCTGACTGCTGTTTCTTCCATATGCCGGTAATGGGCTGAAAACGCCTGTTTGGGACTCTGCAGAGAAAGTGTTTGCAGACTGCTGAATCCACACACGGGTTTAACTCTGGAAGTTGAGTGCACACATTGACAACCGTTCTGTTAGTCAGCTGCGTTTTGGATTTAGAAGCAGATATTTCACTGTGCTTACTGCTGTTTCATCCATATGCCGGTAATGGGCTGAAAACGCCTGTTTTGGGACTCTGCAGAGAAAGTGTTTGCAGACTGCTGAATCCACACACGGGTTTAACTCTGGAAGTTGAGTGCACACGTTGACAACCGTTCTGTTAGATAGCTGTGTTTTGGATTTAGAAGCAGATATTTCCCTGTGCTTACTGCTGTTTCTTCCATATGCCGGTAATGGGCTGAAAACGCCTGTTGTGGGACTCTGCAGAGAAAGTGTTTGCAGACTGCTGAATCCACACACGGGTTTAACTCTGGAAGTTGAGAGCACACGTTGACAACCGTTCTGTTAGATAGCTGCGTTTTGGATTTAGAGGCATATATTTCCCTGTGCTGACTGCTGTTTCTTCCATATGCCGGTAATGGGCTGAAAACGCTTGTTTTGGGACGCTGCAGAGAAAGTGTTTGCAGACTGCTGAATCCACACACGGGTTTAACTCTGGAAATTGAGTGCAAACATTGACAACCGTTCTGTTAGATAGCTGCGTTTTGGATTTAGAAGCAGATATTTACCTGTGCTTATTGCTGTTTCTTCCATATGCCGATAATGGGCTGAAAACGCCTGTTTTGGGACTCTGCAGAGAAAGTGTTTGCAGACTGCTGAATCCACACACGGTTTAACTCTGGAAGTTGAGTGCACACAATGACAACCGTTCTGTTAGATAGCTGCGTTTTGGATTTAGAAGCAGATATTTCCCTGTGCTTACTGCTGTTTTTCCATATGCCGGTATTGGGTTGAAAACGCCTGTTTTGGGACCTGAAGAGAAAGTGTTTGCAGACTGCTGAAAACACACACGGGTTTAATTCTGGAAGTTGAGTGCACACATTGACAACCGTTCTGTTAGATAGCTGTGTTATGGATTTAGAAACAGACATTTCCCTGTGCTTACTGCGGTTTCTTCCATATGCCCGTAATGGGCTGAAAACGCCTGTTTTGGGACTCTGCAGAGAAAGTGTTTGCAGACTGCTGAATCCACACACGGGTTTAACTCTGGAAGTTGAGTGCACACATTGACAACCGTTCTGTTAGATATCTGCGTTTTGGATTTAGAAGCAGATATTTCCCTGTGCTGACTGCTGTTTCTTCCGTATGCCGGTAATGGGCTGAAAACGCCTGTTTTGGGACTCTGCAGAGAAAGTGTTTAAAGACTTCTGAATCCACACACGTGTTTAACTCTGGAAGTTGAGTGCACACATTGACAACCGTTCTGTTAGATATCTGCGTTTTGGATTTAGAAGCAGATATTTCTCTGTGCTGACTGCTGTTTCTTCCATATGCCAGTAATGGGCTGAAAATGCCTGTTTTGGGACTCTGTACAGAAAGTGTTTGCAGACTGCTGAATCCACACACGGGTTTAACTCTGGAAGTTGAGTGCACACATTGACAACCGTTCTGTTAGATAGCTGCGTTTTGGATTTAGAAGCAGATATTTCCCTGTGCTGACTGCTGTTTCTTTCATATGCCTGTAATGGGCTGAAAACGCCTGTTGTGGGACTCTGCAGAGAAAGTGTTTGCAGACTGCTGAATCCATACACGGGTTTAACTCTGGAAATTGAGTGCACACATTGACAACCGTTCTGTTAGATAGCTGCGTTTTGGATTTAGAAGCAGATATTTCCCTGTGCTTACTGCTGTTTCTTCCATATGCCGGTAATGGGCTGAAAACGCCTGTTTTGGGACTCTGCAGAGAAAGTGTTTGCAGACTGCTGAATCCACACACGGTTTAACTCTGGAAGTTGAGTGCACACAATGACAACCGTTCTGTTAGATAGCTGCGTTTTGGATTTAGAAGCAGATATTTCCCTGTGCTTACTGCTGTTTCTTCCATATGCCGGTATTGGGTTGAAAACGCCTGTTTTGGGACCTGCAGAGAAAGTGTTTGGAGACTCCTGAATCCACACACGGGTTTACCTCTGGAAGTTGAGTGCACACATTGACAACCGTTCTGTTAGACAGCTGTGTTATGGATTTAGAAGCAGACATTTCCCTGTGCTTACTGCTGTTTCTTCCATATGCCGGTAATGGGCTGAAAACGCCTGTTTTGGGACTCTGCAGAGAAAGTGTTTGCAGACTGCTGAATCCACAAACGGGTTTAACTCTGGAAGTTGAGTGCAAACATTGACAAACGTTCTGTTAGATAGCTGCGTTTTGGGTTTAGAAGCATATATTTCCCTGTGCTTACTGCTGTTTCTTCCATATGCCGGTAATGGGCTGAAAACGCCTGTTTTGGGACTCTGCAGAGAAAGTGTTTGAAGACTGCTGAATCCACACACGTGTTTAACTCTGGAAGTTGAGTGCACACATTGACAACCGTTCTGTTAGATAGCTGCGTTTTGGATTTAGAAGCAGATATTTCTCTGTGCTGACTGCTGTTTCTTCCATATGCCCGTAATGGGCTGAAAACGCCTGTTTTGGGACTCTGCAGAGAAAGTGTTTGCAGACTGCTGAATCCACACACGGGTTTAACTCTGGAAGTTGAGTGCACACATTGACAACCGTTCTGTTAGATAGCTGCGTTTTGGATTTAGAAGCAGATATTTCCCTTTGCTGACTGCTGTTTCTTCCATATGCCGGTAATGGGCTGAAAACTCCTGTTTTGGGACTCTGCAGAGAAAGTGTTTGAAGACTGCTGAATCCACACACGTGTTTAACTCTGGAAGTTGAGTGCACACATTGACAACCGTTCTGTTAGATATCTGCGTTTTGGATTTAGAAGCAGATATTTTTCTGTGCTGACTGCTGTTTCTTCCATATGCCAGTAATGGGCTGAAAATGCCTGTTTTGGGACTCTGTACAGAAAGTGTTTGCAGACTGCTGAATCCACACACGGGTTTAACTCTGGAAGTTGAGAGCATACATTGACAACCGTTCTGTTAGTTAGCTGCGTTTTGGATTTAGAAGCAGATATTTCCCTGTGCTTACTGCTCTTTCTTCCATATTCCGGTAATGGGCTGAAATCGCGTGTTTTGGGACTCTGCAGAGAAAGTGTTTGCAGACTGCTGAATCCACACACGGTTTAACTCTGGAAGTTCAGTGCACACATTGACAACCGTTCTGTTGGATAGCTGCGTTTTGGATTTAGAAGCTGATATTTCCCTGTGCTTACTGCTGTTTCTTCCATATGCCGGTAATGGGCTGAAAACGCCTGTTTTGGGACTCTGCAGAGAACGTGTTTGCAGACTGCTGAATCCACAAACGGGTTTAACTCTGGAAGTTGAGTGAACACATTGACAACCGTTCTGTTAGATAGCTGCGTTTTGGATTTAGAAGCAGATATTTCCCTGTGCTGACTGCTGTTTCTTCCATATGCCGGGAATGGGCTGAAAACGCCTGTTTTGGGACTCTGCAGAGAAAGTGTTTGAAGACTGCTGAATCCACACACGGGTTTATCTCTGGAAGTTGAGTGCACACATTGACAACCGTTCTGTTAGATAGCTGCGTTTTGGATTTAGAAGCAGATATTTCCCTGTGCTGACTGCTGTTTCTTCCGTATGCCAGTAATGGGCTGAAAACGCCTGTTTTGGGACTCTGCAGAGAAAGTGTTTGCAGACTGCTGAATCCACACACGGGTTTAACTCTGGAAGTTGAGTGCACACGTTGACAACCGTTCTGTTAGATAGCTGCATTTTGGATTTAGAAGCAGATATTTCCCTGTGCTTACTGCTGTTTCTTCCATATGCCGGTAATGGGCTGAAAACGCCTGTTTTGGGACTCTGCAGAGAAAGTGTTTGCAGACTGCTGAATCCACACACGGTTTAACTCTGGAAGTTGAGTGCACACAATGACAACCGTTCTGTTAGATAGCTGCGTTTTGGATTTAGAAGCAGACATTTCCCTGTGCTTACTGCTGTTTCTTCCATATGCCGGTAATGGGCTGAAAACGCCTGTTTTGGGACTCTGCAGAGAAAGTGTTTGCAGACTGCTGAATACACAAACGGGTTTAACTCTGGAAGTTGAGTGCACACATTGACAAACGTTCTGTTAGATAGCTGCGTTTTGGGTTTAGAAGCATATATTTCCCTGTGCTTACTGCTGTTTATTCCATATGCCGGTAATGGGCTGAAAACGCCTGTTTTGGGACTCTGCAGAGAAAGTGTTTGAAGACTGCTGAATCCACACACGTGTTTAACTCTGGAAGTTGAGTGCACACATTGACAACCGTTCTGTTAGATAGCTGCGTTTTGGATTTAGAAGCAGATATTTCTCTGTGCTGAATGCTGTTTCTTCCATATGCCAGTAATGGGCTGAAAATGCCTGTTTTGGGACTCTGTACAGAAAGTGTTTGCAGACTGCTGAATCCACACACGGGTTTAACTCTGGAAGTTGAGTGCACACATTGACAACCGTTCTGTTAGATAGCTGCGTTTTGGATTTAGAAGCATATATTTCCCTGTGCTTGCTGCTGTTTCTTCCATAAGCCGGTAATGGGCTGAAAACGCCTGTTTTGGGACTCTGCAGAGAAAGTGTTCGCTGACTGTTGAATCCACAAACGTGTTTAACTCTGGAAGTTGAGTGCACACATTGACAACCGTTCTGTTAGATAGCTGCGTTATGGATGTAGAAGCAGATATTTCCCTGTGCTGACTGCTGTTTCTTCCATATGCCGGTAATGGGCTGAAAACGCCTGTTTTGGGACTCTGCAGAGAAAGTTTTTGCACACTGCTGAATTCACACACGGTTTAAACTCTGGAAGTTGAGTGCACACATTGACAACCGTTCTGTTAGATAGCTGCGTTTTGGATTTAGAAGCATATATTTCCCTGTGCTTACTGCTGTTTCTTCCATATACCGGTAATGGGCAGAAAACGCCTGTTTTGGGACTCTGCAGAGAAAGTGTTTGCAGACTGCTGAATCCACAAACGGGTTTAACTATGGAAGTTGGGTGCACACATTGACAACCGTTCTGTTAGATAGCTGCGTTTTGGATTTAGAAGCAGATATTTCCCTGTGCTGACTGCTGTTTCTTCCATATGCCGGTAATGGGCTGAAAACGCCTGTTTTGGGACTCTGCAGAAAAAGTGTTTGAAGACTGCTGAATCCACACACGTGTTTATCTCTGGAAGTTGAGTGCACACATTGACAACCTTTCTGTTAGATATCTGCGTTTTGGATTTAGAAGCAGATATTTCTCTGTGCTGACTGCTGTTTCTTCCATATGCCGGTAATGGGCTGAAAATGCCTGTTTTAGGACTCTGTAGAGAAAGTGTTGGCACACTGCTGAATCCACACACGGGTTTAACTCTGGAAGTTGAGTGCACACATTGACAACTGTTCTGTTAGTTAGCTGCGTTTTGGATTCAGAAGCAGATATTTCCCTGTGATTACTGCTGTTTCTTCCATATGCCGGTAATGGGCTGAAAACGCCTGTTTTGGGACTCTGCAGAGAAACTATTTGCAGACTGCTGAATCAACACACGGGTTTAACTCTGGAAGTTGAGTGCACACGTTGACAACCGTTCAGATAGTTAGCTGCGTTTTTGATTTAGAAGCAGATATATCCCTGTTCTGACTGCTGTTTCTTCCATATGCCGGTAATGGGCTGAAAACGCCTGTTGTGGGTCTCTGCAGAGAAATTGTTTGCAGACTGCTCAATCCACACACGGGTTTAACTCTGGAAATTGAGTGCACACATTGACAACCGTTCTGTTAGATAGCTGCGTTTTGGATTTAGAAGCAGATATTTCCCTGTGCTTACTGCTGTTTCTTCCATATGCCAGTAATGGGCTGAAAATGCCTGTTTTGGGACTCTGCAGAGAAAGAGTTTGCAGACTGCTGAATCCACACACGGGTTTAACTCTGGAAGTTGAGTGCACACATTGACAACCGTTCTGGTAGATAGCTGTGTTATGGATTTAGAAGCAGACATTTCCCTGTGCTTACTGCTGTTTCTTCCATATGCCGGTAATGGGCTGAAAACGCCTGTTTTGGGACTCTGCAGAGAAAGAGTTTGCAGACTGCTGAATCCACACACGGGTTTAACTCTGGAAGTTGAGTGCACACAATGACAACCGTTCTCTTAGATAGCTGCGTTTTGGATTTAGAAGCAGATATTTCCCTGTGCTTACAGCTGTTTCTTCCATATGCCTGTATTGGGTTGAAAACACCTGTTTTGGGACCTGCAAAGAAAGTGTTTGCAGACTTCTGAATCCACACACGGGTTTAACTCTGGAAGTTGAGTGCACACATTGACAACCGTTCTGGTAGATAGCTGTGTTATGGATTTAGAAGCAGACATTTCCCTGTGCTTACTGCTGTTTCTTCCATATGCCGGTAATGGGCTGAAAACGCCTGTTTTGGGACTCTGCAGAGAAAGTGTTTGCAAACTGCTGAATCCACAAACGGGTTTAACTCTGGAAGTTGAGTGCACACATTGACAACCGTTCTGTTAGATAGCTGCGTTTTGGATTTAGAAGCAGATATTTCCCTGTGCTTACTGCTGTTTCTTCCATATGCCGGTAATGGGCTGAAAACGCCTGTTTTGGGACTCTGCAGAGAAAGTGTTTGAGGACTGCTGAATCCACACACGTGTTTAACTCTGGAAGTTGAGTGCACACATTGACAACCGTTCTGTTAGATAGCTGCGTTTTGGATTTAGAAGCAGATATTTCTCTGTGCTGACTGCTGTTTCTTCCATATGCCAGTAATGGGCTGAAAATGCCTGTTTTGGGACTCTGTACAGAAAGTGTTTGCAGACTGCTGAATCCACACACGGGTTTAACTCTGGAAGTTGAGTGCACACATTGACAACCGTTCTGTTAGATAGCTGCGTTTTGGATTTAGAAGCAGATATTTCGCTGTGCTGATTTCTGTTTCTTCCATATGCCGGTAATGGGCTGAAAACGCCTGTTTTGTGACTCTGCAGAAAAAGTGTTTGAAGACAGCTGAATTCACACACGTGTTTATCTCTCGAAGTTGAGTGCACACATTGACAACCGTTCTGTTAGATATCTGCGTTTTGGATTTAGAAGCAGATATTTCTGTGTGCTGACTGCTGTTTCTTCCATATGCCGGTAATGGACTGAAAATGCCTGTTTGGGACTGTGCAGAGAAAGTGTTTTCAGACTGCTGAATCCACACACGGGTTTAACTCTGGAAGTTGAGTGCACACATTGACAACTGTTCTGTTAGTTAGCTGCGTTTTGGATTTAGAAGCAGATATTTCCCTGTCCTTACTGCTGTTTCTTCCATATGCCGGTAATGGGCTGAAAACGCCTGCTTTGGGACTCTGCAGAGAAAGTATTTGCAGACTGCTGAATCCACACACGGGTGTAAATCTGGAAGTTGAGTGCACACGTTGACAACCGTTCTGTTAGATAGCTGCGTTTTGGATTTAGAAGCAGATATTTCCCTGTGCTTACTGCTGTTTCTTCCATATGCCGGTAATGGGCTGAAAACGCCTGTTGTGGGACTCTGCAGAGAAAGTGTTTGCAGACTGCTGAATCCACACACGGGTTAACTCTGGAAGTTGAGAGCACACGTTGACAACCGTTCTGTTAGATAGCTGTGTTTTGGATTTAGAGGCATATATTTCCCTGTGCTGACTGCTGTTTCTTCCATATGCCGGTAATGGGCTGAAAACGCTTGTTTTGGGACGCTGCAGAGAAAGTGTTTGCAGACTGCTGAATCCACACACGGGTTTAACTCTGGAAATTGAGTGCAAACATTGACAACCGTTCTGTTAGATAGCTGCGTTTTGGATTTAGAAGCAGATATTTCCCTGTGCTTATTGCTGTTTCTTCCATATGCCGGTAATGGGCTGAAAACGCCTGTTTTGGGACTCTGCAGAGAAAGTGTTTGCAGACTACTGAATCCACACAAGGTTTAACTCTGGAAGTTGAGTGCACACAATGACAACCGTTCTGTTAGATAGGTGCGTTTTGGATTTAGAAGCAGATATTTCCCTGGGCTTACTGCTGTTTCTTCCATATGCCGGTATTGGGTTGAAAACGCCTGTTTTGGGACTTTGCAGAGAAAGTGTTTGCAGACTGCTGAATCCACACACGGGTTTAACTCTGGAAGTTGAGTGCACACATTGACAACCGTTCTGTTAGATAGCTGCGTTTTGGATTTAGAAGCAGATATTTCCCTGTGCTTACTGCTGTTTCTTCCATATGCCGGTAATGGGCTGAAAAAGCCTGTTTTGGGACTCTGCAGAGAAAGTGTTTGCAGACTGCTGAATCCACAAACGGGTTTAACTCTGGAAATTGAGTGCACACATTGACAACCGTTCTGTTAGATATCTGCGTTTTGGATTTAGAAGCAGATATTTCCCTGTGCTGACTGCTGTTTCTTCCATATGCCGGGAATGGGCTGAAAACGCCTGTTTTGTGACTCTGCAGAAAAAGTGTTTGAAGACTGCTGAATCCACACACGTGTTTAACTCTGGAAGTTGAGTGCACACATTGACAACCGTTCTGTTAGATATCTGCGTTTTGTTTTTAGAAGCAGATATTTCTCTGTGCTGACTGCTGTTTCTTCCATAAGCCGGTAATGGGCTGAAAATGCCTGTTTTGGGACTCTGTACAGGAAATGCTTGCAGACTGCTGAATCCACACACGGGTTTAACTCTGGAAGTTGAGTGTACACATTGACTACCGTTCTGTTAGATAGCTGCGTTTTGGATTTAGAAGCAGATATTTCCCTGTGCTTACTGCTGTTTCATCCATATGCCCGTAATGGGCTGAAAACGCCTCTTTTGGGACACTGCAGAGAAAGTATTTGCAGACAGCTGAATATACACACAGGTTTAACTCTGGAAGTTGAGTGCACACGTTGACAACCGTTCTGTTAGATAGCTGCGTTTTGGATTGGAAGCAGATATTTCCCTGTGCTTACTGCTGTTTCTTCCATATGCCGGTAATTGGCTGAAAACGCCTGTTGTGGGACTCCGCAGAGAAAGTGTTCGCTGACTGTTGAATCCACACACGGGTTTAACTCTGGAAGTTGAGTGCACACATTGACAACCGTTCTGTTAGATAGCTGCGTTATGGATGTAGAAGCAGATATTTCCCTGTGCTTACTGCTGTTTCTTCCATATGCCGGTAATGGGCTGAAAACGCCTGTTTTTGGACTCTGCAGAGAAAGGGTTTGCAGACTGCTGAATCCACACACGGGTTTAACTCTGGAAGTTGAGTGCACACATTGACAACCGTTCTGTTAGATATCTGCGTTATGGATGTAGAAGCAGATATTTCCCTGTGCTGACTGCTGTTTCTTCCATATGCCGGTAATGGGCTGAAAACGCCTGTTTTGTGACCCTGCAGAAAAAGTGTTTGAAGACAGCTGAATTCACACACGTGTTTATATCTCGAAGTTGAGTGCACACATTGACAACCGTTCTGTTAGATATCTGCGTTTTGGATTTAGAAGCAGATATTTCTCTGTGCTGACTGCTGTTTCTTCCATATGCCGGTAATGGGCTGAAAACGCCTGTTTGGGACTCTGCAGAGAAAGTGTTTGCAGACTGCTGAATCCACACACGGGTTTAACTCTGGAAGTTGAGTGCACACATTGACAACCGTTCTGTTAGTTAGCTGCGTTTTGGATTTAGAAGCAGATATTTCACTGTGCTTACTGCTGTTTCATCCATATGCCGGTAATGGGCTGAAAACGCCTGTTTTGGGACTCTGCAGAGAAAGTATTTGCAGACTGCTGAATCCACACACGGGTTTAACTCTGGAAGTTGAGAGCACACGTTGACAACCGTTCTGTTAGATAGCTGCGTTTTGGATTTAGAGGCATATATTTCCCTGTGCTGACTGCTGTTTCTTCCATATGCCGGTAATGGGCTGAAAACGCTTGTTTTGGGACGCTGCAGAGAAAGTGTTTGCAGACTGCTGAATCCACACACGGGTTTAACTCTGGAAATTGAGTGCAAACATTGACAACCGTTCTGTTAGATAGCTGCGTTTTGGATTTAGAAGCAGATATTTACCTGTGCTTATTGCTGTTTCTTCCATATGCCGGTAATGGGCTGAAAACGCCTGTTTTGGGACCCTGCAGAGAAAGTGTTTGCAGACTGCTGAATCCACACACGGTTTAACTCTGGAAGTTGAGTGCACACAATGACAACCGTTCTCTTAGATAGCTGCGTTTTGGATTTAGAAGCAGATATTTCCCTGTGCTTACTGCTGTTTTTCCATATGCCGGTATTGGGTTGAAAACGCCTGTTTTGGGACCTGAAGAGAAAGTGTTTGCAGACTGCTGAAAACACACACGGGTTTAATTCTGGAAGTTGAGTGCACACATTGACAACCGTTCTGTTAGATAGCTGTGTTATGGATTTAGAAACAGACATTTCCCTGTGCTTACTGCTGTTTCTTCCATATGCCCGTAATGGGCTGAAAACGCCTGTTTTGGGACTCTGCAGAGAAAGTGTTTGCAGACTGCTGAATCCACACACGGGTTTAACTCTGGAAGTTGAGTGCACACATTGACAACCGTTCTGTTAGATATCTGCGTTTTGGATTTAGAAGCAGATATTTTTCTGTGCTGACTGCTGTTTCTTCCATATGCCAGTAATGGGCTGAAAACGCCTGTTTTGGGACTCTGCAGAGAAAGTGTTTGCAGACTGCTGAATCCACACACGGGTTTAATTCTGGAAGTTGAGTGCACACATTGACAACCGTTCTGTTAGTTAGCTTCGTTTTGGATTTAGAAGCAGATATTTCCCTGTGCTTAGTGCTCTTTCTTCCATATTCCGGTAATGGGCTGAAAACGCCTGTTTTGGGACTCTGCAGAGAAAGTGTTTGCAGACTGCTGAATCCACACACGGTTTAACTCTGGAAGTTCACTGCACACATTGACAACCGTTCTGTTAGATAGCTGCGTTTTGGATTTAGAAGCTGATATTTCCCTGTGCTTACTGCTGTTTCTTCCATATGCCGGTAATGGGCTGAAAACGCCTGTTTTGGGACTCTGCAGAGAAAGTGTTTGAAGACTGCTGAATCCACACACGGGTTTATCTCTGGAAGTTGAGTGCACACATTGACAACCGTTCTGTTAGATAGCTGCGTTTTGGATTTAGAAGCAGATATATCCCTGTGCTGACTGCTGTTTCTTCCATATGCCGGTAATGGGCTGAAAATGCCTGTTTTCGGACTCTGTAGAGAAAGTGTTGGCAGACTGCTGAATCCACACACGGGTTTAACTCTCGAAGTTGAGTGCACACATTGACAACTGTTCTGTTAGTTAGCTGCGTTTTGGATTTAGAAGCAGATATTTCCCTGTGCTTACTGCTGTTTCTTCCATATACCGGTAATGGGCTGAAAACGCCTGTTTTGGGACTCTGCAGAGAAAGTATTTGCAGACTGCTGAATTCACACACGGGTTTAACTCTGTAAGTTGAGTGCACACATTGACAACCGTTCTGTTAGATAGCTGCGTTTTGGATTTAGAAGCAGATATTTCCCTGTGCTGACTGCTGTTTCTTCCGTATGCCGGTAATGGGCTGAAAACGCCTGTTTTGGGACTCTGCAGAGAAAGTGTTTAAAGACTTCTGAATTCACACACGTGTTTAACTCTGGAAGTTGAGTGCACACATTGACAACCGTTCTGTTAGATATCTGCGTTTTGGATTTAGAAGCAGATATTTCTCTGTGCTGACTGCTGTTTCTTCCATATGCCATTAATGGGCTGAAAATGCCTGTTTTGGGACTCTGTACAGAAAGTGTTTGCAGACTGCTGAATCCACACACGGGTTTAACTCTGGAAGTTGAGTGCACACGTTGAAAACCGTTCTGTTAGATAGCTGCGTTTTGGATTTAGAAGCAGATATTTCCCTGTGCTGACTGCTGTTTCTTTCATATGCCTGTAATGGGCTGAAAACGCCTGTTGTGGGACTCTGCAGAGAAAGTGTTTGCAGACTGCTGAATCCATACACGGGTTTAACTCTGGAAATTGAGTGCACACATTGACAACCGTTCTGTTAGATAGCTGCGTTTTCGATTTAGAAGCAGATATTTCCCTGTGCTTACTGCTGTTTCTTCCATATGCCGGTAATGGGCTGAAAACGCCTGTTTTGGGACTCTGCAGAGAAAGTGTTTGCAGACTGCTGAATCCACACACGGTTTAACTCTGGAAGTTGAGTGCACACAATGACAACCGTTCTGTTAGATAGCTGCGTTTTGGATTTAGAAGCAGATATTTCCCTGTGCTTACTGCTGTTTCTTCCATATGCCGGTATTGGGTTGAAAACGCCTGTTTTGGGACCTGCAGAGAAAGTGTTTGGAGACTGCTGAATCCACACACGGGTTTACCTCTGGAAGTTGAGTGCACACATTGACAACCGTTCTGTTAGACAGCTGTGTTATGGATTTAGAAGCAGACATTTCCCTGTGCTTACTGCTGTTTCTTCCATATGCCGGTAATGGGCTGAAAACGCCTGTTTTGGGACTCTGCAGAGAAAGTGTTTGCAGACTGCTGAATCCACAAACGGGTTTAACTCTGGAAGTTGAGTGCAAACATTGACAAACGTTCTGTTAGATAGCTGCGTTTTGGGTTTAGAAGCATATATTTCCCTGTGCTTAGTGCTGTTTCTTCCATATGCCGGTAATGGGCTGAAAACGCCTGTTTTGGGACTCTGCAGAGAAAGTGTTTGAAGACTGCTGAATCCACACACGTGTTTAACTCTGGAAGTTGAGTGCACACATTGACAACCGTTCTGTTAGATAGCTGCGTTTTGGATTTAGAAGCAGATATTTCTCTGTGCTGACTGCTGTTTCTTCCATATGCCCGTAATGGGCTGAAAACGCCTGTTTTGGGACTCTGCAGAGAAAGTGTTTGCAGACTGCTGAATCCACACACGGGTTTAACTCTGGAAGTTGAGTGCACACATTGACAACCGTTCTGTTAGATAGCTGCGTTTTGGATTTAGAAGCAGATATTTCCCTTTGCTGACTGCTGTTTCTTCCATATGCCGGTAATTGGCTGAAAACTCCTGCTTTGGGACTCTGCAGAGAAAGTGTTTGAAGACTGCTGAATCCACACACGTGTTTAACTCTGGAAGTTGAGTGCACACATTGACAACCGTTCTGTTAGATATCTGCGTTTTGGATTTAGAAGCAGATATTTTTCTGTGCTGACTGCTGTTTCTTCCATATGCCAGTAATGGGCTGAAAATGCCTGTTTTGGGACTCTGTACAGAAAGTGTTTGCAGACTGCTGAATCCACACACGGGTTTAACTCAGGAAGTTGAGTGCACACATTGACAACCGTTCTGTTAGTTAGCTGCGTTTTGGATTTAGAAGCAGATATTTCCCTGTGCTTACTGCTCTTTCTTCCATATTCCGGTAATTGGCTGAAAACGCCTGTTTTGGGACTCTGCAGAGAAAGTGTTTGCAGACTGCTGAATCCACACACGGTTTAACTCTGGAAGTTCAGTGCACACATTGACAACCGTTCTGTTAGATAGCTGCGTTTTGGATTTAGAAGCTGATATTTCCCTGTGCTTACTGCTGTTTCTTCCATATGCCGGTAATGGGCTGAAAACGCCTGTTTTGGGACTCTGCAGAGAAAGTGTTTGCAGACGGCTGAATCCACAAACGGGTTTAACTCTGGAAGTTGAGTGAACACATTGACAACCGTTCTGTTAGATAGCTGCGTTTTGGATTTAGAAGCAGATATTTCCCTGTGCTGACTGCTGTTTCTTCCATATGCCGGGAATGGGCTGAAAACGCCTGTTTTGGGACTCTGCAGAGAAAGTGTTTGAAGACTGCTGAATCCACACACGGGTTTATCTCTGGAAGTTGAGTGCACACATTGACAACCGTTCTGTTAGATAGCTGCGTTTTGGATTTAGAAGCAGATATATCCCTGTGCTGACTGCTGTTTCCTCCATATGCCGGTAATGGGCTGAAAATGCCTGTTTTCGGACTCTGTAGAGAAAGTGTTGGCAGACTGCTGAATCCACACACGGGTTTAACTCTCGAAGTTGAGTGCACACATTGACAACTGTTCTGTTAGTTAGCTTCGTTTTGGATTTAGAAGCAGATATTTCCCTGTGCTTACTGCTGTTTCTTCCATATACCGGTAATGGGCTGAAAACGCCTGTTTTGGGACTCTGCAGAGAAAGTATTTGCAGACTGCTGAATTCACACACGGGTTTAACTCTGGAAGTTGATTGCACACATTGACAACCGTTCTGTTAGATAGCTGCGTTTTGGATTTAGAAGCAGATATTTCCCTGTGCTGACTGCTGTTTCTTCCGTATGCCAGTAATGGGCTGAAAACGCCTGTTTTGGGACTCTGCAGAGAAAGTGTTTGCAGACTGCTGAATCCACACACGGGTTTAACTCTGGAAGTTGAGTGCACACGTTGAAAACCGTTCTGTTAGATAGCTGCATTTTGGATTTAGAAGCAGATATTTCCCTGTGCTTACTGCTGTTTCTTCCATATGCCGGTAATGGGCTGAAAACGCCTGTTTTGGGACTCTGCAGAGAAAGTGTTTGCAGACTGCTCAATCCACACACGGTTTAACTCTGGAAGTTGAGTGCACACAATGACAACCGTTCTGTTAGATAGCTGCGTTTTGGATTTAGAAGCAGACATTTCCCTGTGCTTACTGCTGTTTCTTCCATATGCCGGTAATGGGCTGAAAACGCCTGTTTTGGGACTCTGCAGAGAAAGTGTTTGCAGACTGCTGAATCCACAAACGGGTTTAACTCTGGAAGTTGAGTGCACACATTGACAAACGTTCTGTTAGATAGCTGCGTTTTGGGTTTAGAAGCATATATTTCCCTGTGCTTACTGCTGTTTATTCCATATGCCGGTAATGGGCTGAAAACGCCTGTTTTGGGACTCTGCAGAGAAAGTGTTTGAAGACTGCTGAATCCACACACGTGTTTAACTCTGGAAGTTGAGTGCACACATTGACAACCGTTCTGTTAGATAGCTGCGTTTTGGATTTAGAAGCAGATATTTCTCTGTGCTGAATGCTGTTTCTTCCATATGCCAGTAATGGGCTGAAAATGCCTGTTTTGGGACTCTGTACAGAAAGTGTTTGCAGACTGCTGAATCCACACACGGGTTTAACTCTGGAAGTTGAGTGCACACATTGACAACCGTTCTGTTAGATAGCTGCGTTTTGGATTTAGAAGCATATATTTCCCTGTGCTTGCTGCTGTTTCTTCCATAAGCCGGTAATGGGCTGAAAACGCCTGTTTTGGGACTCTGCAGAGAAAGTGTTCGCTGACTGTTGAATCCACAAACGTGTTTAAATCTGGAAGTTGAGTGCACACATTGACAACCGTTCTGTTAGATAGCTGCGTTATGGATGTAGAAGCAGATATTTCCCTGTGCTGACTGCTGTTTCTTCCATATGCCGGTAATGGGCTGAAAACGCCTGTTTTGGGACTCTGCAGAGAAAGTTTTTGCACACTGCTGAATTCACACGCGGTTTAAACTCTGGAAGTTGAGTGCACACATTGACAACCGTTCTGTTAGATAGCTGCGTTTTGGATTTAGAAGCATATATTTCCCTGTGCTTACTGCTGTTTCTTCCATATACCGGTAATGGGCAGAAAACGCCTGTTTTGGGACTCTGCAGAGAAAGTGTTTGCAGACTGCTGAATCCACAAACGGGTTTAACTATGGAAGTTGGGTGCACACATTGACAACCGTTCTGTTAGATAGCTGCGTTTTGGATTTAGAAGCAGATATTTCCCTGTGCTGACTGCTGTTTCTTCCATATGCCGGTAATGGGCTGAAAACGCCTGTTTTGGGACTCTGCAGAAAAAGTGTTTGAAGACTGCTGAATCCACACACGTGTTTATCTCTGGAAGTTGAGTGCACACATTGACAACCTTTCTGTTAGATATCTGCGTTTTGGATTTAGAAGCAGATATTTCTCTGTGCTGACTGCTGTTTCTTCCATATGCCGATAATGGGCTGAAAATGCCTGTTTTAGGACACTGTAGAGAAAGTGTTGGCACACTGCTGAATCCACACACGGGTTTAACTCTGGAAGTTGAGTGCACACATTGACAACTGTTCTGTTAGTTAGCTGCGTTTTGGATTCAGAAGCAGATATTTCCCTGTGCTTACTGCTGTTTCTTCCATATGCCGGTAATGGGCTGAAAACGCCTGTTTTGGGACTCTGCAGAGAAACTATTTGCAGACTGCTGAATCAACACACGGGTTTAACTCTGGAAGTTGAGTGCACACGTTGACAACCGTTCTGATAGTTAGCGGCGTTTTTGATTTAGAAGCAGATATATCCCTGTTCTGACTGCTGTTTCTTCCATATGCCGGTAATGGGCTGAAAACGCCTGTTGTGGGACTCTGCAGAGAAATTGTTTGCAGACTGCTGAATCCACACACGGGTTTAACTCTGGAAATTGAGTGCACACATTGACAACCGTTCTGTTAGATAGCTGCGTTTTGGATTTAGAAGCAGATATTTCCCTGTGCTTACTGCTGTTTCTTCCATATGCCAGTAATGGGCTGAAAATGCCTGTTTTGGGACTCTGCAGATAAAGAGTTTGCAGACTGCTGAATCCACACACGGGTTTAACTCTGGAAGTTGAGTGCACACAATGACAACCGTTCTCTTAGATAGCTGCGTTTTGGATTTAGAAGCAGATATTTCCCTGTGCTTACTGCTGTTTCTTCCATATGCCTGTATTGGGTTGAAAACACCTGTTTTGGGACCTGCAAAGAAAGTGTTTGCAGACTTCTGAATCCACACACGGGTTTAACTCTGGAAGTTGAGTGCACACATTGACAACCGTTCTGGTAGATAGCTGTGTTATGGATTTAGAAGCAGACATTTCCCTGTGCTTACTGCTGTTTCTTCCATATGCCGGTAATGGGCTGAAAACGCCTGTTTTGGGACTCTGCAGAGAAAGTGTTTGCAAACTGCTGAATCCACAAACGGGTTTAACTCTGGAAGTTGAGTGCACACATTGACAACCGTTCTGTTAGATAGCTGCGTTTTGGATTTAGAAGCAGATATTTCCCTGTGCTGACTACTGTTTCTTCCATATGCCGGTAATGGGCTGAAAACGCCTGTTTTTGGACTCTGCAGAGAAAGGGTTTGCAGACTGCTGAATCCACACACGGTTTAAACTCTGGAAGTTGAGTGCACACGTTGACAACCGTTCTGTTAGATAGCTGCGTTTTGGATTTAGAAGCAGATATTTCCCTGTGCTTACTGCTGTTTCTCCCATATGCCGGTAATGGGCTGAAAACGCCTGTTGTGGGACTCTGCAGAGAAAGTGTTTGCAGACTGCTGAATCCACACACGGGTTTAACTCTGGAAGTTGAGAGCACACGTTGACAACCGTTCTGTTAGATAGCTGCGTTTTGGATTTAGAGGCATATATTTCCCTGTGCTGACTGCTGTTTCTTCCATATGCCGGGAATGGGCTGAAAACGCTTGTTTTGGGATGCTGCAGAGAAAGTGTTTGCAGACTGCTGAATCCACACACGGGTTTAACTCTGGAAATTGAGTGCAAACATTGACAACCGTTCTGTTAGATAGCTGCGTTTTGGATTTAGAAGCAGATATTTACCTGTGCTTATTGCTGTTTTTTCCATATGCCGGTAATGGGCTGAAAACGCCTGTTTTGGGACTCTGCAGAGAAAGTGTTTGCAGACTGCTGAATCCACACACGGTTTAACTCTGGAAGTTGAGTGCACACAATGACAACCGTTCTGTTAGATAGGTGCGTTTTGGATTTAGAAGCAGATATTTCCCTGGGCTTACTGCTGTTTTTCCATATGCCGGTATTGGGTTGAAAACGCCTGTTTTGGGACCTGAAGAGAAAGTGTTTGCAGACTGCTGAATCCACACACGGGTTTAACTCTGGAAGTTGAGTGCACACATTGACAACCGTTCTGTTAGATAGCTGTGTTATGGATTTAGAAACAGACATTTCCCTGTGCTTACTGCTGTTTCTTCCATATGCCCGTAATGGGCTGAAAGCGCCTGTTTTGGGACTCTGCAGAGAAAGTGTTTGCAGACTGCTGAATCCACACACGGGTTTAACTCTGGAAGTTGAGTGCCACATTGACAACCGTTCTGTTAGATAGCTGCGTTTTTGGATTTAGAAGCAGATATTTCCCTTTGCTGACTGCTGTTTCTTCCATATGCCGGTAATGGGCTGAAAACTCCTGTTTTGGGACTCTGCAGAGAAAGTGTTTGAAGACTGCTGAATCCACACACGTGTTTAACTCTGGAAGTTGAGTGCACACATTGACAACCGTTCTGTTAGATATCTGCGTTTTGGATTTAGAAGCAGATATTTTTCTGTGCTGACTGCTGTTTCTTCCATATGCCAGTAATGGGCTGAAAATGCCTGTTTTGGGACTCTGTACCGAAAGTGTTTGCAGACTGCTGAATCCACACACGGGTTTAACTCTGGAAGTTGAGTGCACACATTGACAACCGTTCTGTTAGTTAGCTGCGTTTTGGATTTAGAAGCAGATATTTCCCTGTGCTTACTGCTCTTTCTTTCATATTCCGGTAATGGGCTGAAAACGCCTGTTTTGGGACTCTGCAGAGAAAGTGTTTGCAGACTGCTGAATCCACACACGGTTTAACTCTGGAAGTTCAGTGCACACATTGACAACCGTTCTGTTAGATAGCTGCGTTTTGGAGTTAGAAGCTGATATTTCCTGTGCTTACTGCTCTTTCTTCCATTTGCCGGTAATTGGGCTGAAAACGCCTGTTTTGGGACTCTGCAGAGAAAGTGTTTGCAGACTGCTGAATCCACACACGGGTTTAACTCTGGAAGTTGAGTGCACACATTGACAACCGTTCTGTTAGATAGCTGCGTTTTGGATTTAGAAGCAGATATTTAACTGTGCTGACTGCTGTTTCTTCCATATGCCGGGAATGGGCTGAAAACGCCTGTTTTGGGACTCTGCAGAGAAAGTGTTTGAAGACTGCTGAATCCACACACGGGTTTATCTCTGGAAGTTGAGTGCACACATTGACAACCGTTCTGTTAGATAGCTGCATTTTGGATTTAGAAGCAGATATATCCCTGTGCTGACTGCTGTTTCTTCCATATGCCGGTAATGGGCTGAAAATGCCTGTTTTCGGACTCTGTAGAGAAAGTGTTGGCAGACTGCTGAATCCACACACGGGTTTAACTCTCGAAGTTGAGTGCACACATTGACAACTGTTCTGTTAGTTAGCTGCGTTTTGGATTTAGAAGCAGATATTTCCCTGTGCTTACTGCTGTTTCTTCCATATACCGGTAATGGGCTGAAAACGCCTGTTTTGGGACTCTGCAGAGAAAGTATTTGCAGACTGCTGAATTCACACACGGGTTTAACTCTGGAAGTTGAGTGCACACATTGACAACCGTTCTGTTAGATAGCTGCGTTTTGGATTTAGAAGCAGATATTTCCCTGTGCTGACTGCTGTTTCTTCCGTATGCCGGTAATGGGCTGAAAACGCCTGTTTTGGGACTCTGCAGAGAAAGTGTTTGAAGACTTCTGAATCCACACACGTGTTTAACTCTGGAAGTTGAGTGCACACATTGACAACCGATCTGTTAGATATCTGCGTTTTGGATTTAGAAGCAGATATTTCTCTGTGCTGACTTCTGTTTCTTCCATATGCCAGTAATGGGCTGAAAATGCCTGTTTTGGGACTCTGTACAGAAAGTGATTGCAGACTGCTGAATCCACACACGGGTTTAACTCTGGAAGTTGAGTGCACACATTGACAACCGTTCTGTTAGATAGCTGCGTTTTGGATTTAGAAGCATATATTTCCCTGTGCTTGCTGCTGTTTCTTCCATAAGCCGGTAATGGGCTGAAAACGCCTGTTTTGGGACTCTGCAGAGAAAGTTTTCGCTGACTGTTGAATCCACACACGGGTTTAACTCTGGAAGTTGAGGGCACACATTGACAACCGTTCTGTGAGATAGCTGCGTTATGGATGTAGAAGCAGATATTTCCCTGTGCTTACTGCTGTTTCTTCCATATGCCGGTAATGGGCTGAAAACGCCTGTTTTGGGACTCTGCAGAGAAAGTGTTTGAAGACTGCTGAATCCACACACGTGTTTAACTCTGGAAGTTGAGTGCACACATTGACAACCGTTCTGTTAGATAGCTGCGTTTTGGATTTAGAAGCAGATATTTCTCTGTACTGACTGCTGTTGCTTCCATATGCCAGTAATGGTCTGAAAATGCCTGTTTTGGGACTCTGTACAGAAAGTGTTTGCAGACTGCTGAATCCACACACGGGTTTAACTCTGATAGTTGAGTGCACACATTGACAACCGTTCTGTTAGATAGCTGCGTTTTGGATTTAGAAGCAGATATTTCCCTGTGCTTACTGCTGTTTCTTCCATATGCCGGTAATGGGCTGAAAAAGCCTGTTTTGGGACTCTGCAGAGAAAGTGTTTGCAGACTGCTGAATCCACAAACGGGTTTAACTCTGGAAGTTGAGTGCACACATTGACAACCGTTATGTTAGATAGCTGCGTTTTGGATTTAGAAGCAGATATTTCCCTGTGCTGACTACTGTTTCTTCCATATGCCGGTAATGGGCTGAAAACGCCTCTTTTGGGACTCTGCAGAGAAACTGTTTGCAGACTGCTGAATCCACACACGTGTTTAACTCTGGAAGTTGAGTGCACACATTGACACCCGTTCTGTTAGATAGCTGCGTTTTGGATTTAGAAGCAGATATTTCTCTGTGCTGACTGCTGTTTCTTCCATATGCCGGTAATGGGCTGAAAATGCCTGTTTTGGGACTCTGTACAGAAAGTGTTTGCAGACTGCTGAATCCACACACGGGTTTAACTCTGGAAGTTGAGTGCACACATTGACAACCGTTCTGTTAGTTAGCTGTGTTTTGGATTTAGAAGCAGATATTTCCCTGTGCTTACTGCTATTTCTTCCATATGCCGGTAATGGGCTGAAAGCGCCTGCTTTGGGACTCTGCAGAGAAAGTGTTTGCAGACTGCTGAATCCACAAACGATTTTAACTCTTGAAGTTGAGTGCACACATTGACAACCGTTCTGTTAGATTGCTGCGTTTTGGATTTAGAAGCAGATATTTCCCTGTGCTTACTGCTCTTTCTTCCATATGCCGGTAATGGGCTGAAAACGCCTTTTTTGGGACTCTGCAGAGAAAGTGTTTGCAGACTGCTGAATCCACACACGGGTTTAACTCTGGAAGTTGAGTGCACACATTGACAACCGTTCTGTTAGATAGCTGCGTTTTGGATTTAGAAGCATATATTTCCCTGTGCTTACTGCTGTTTCTTCCATATGCCGGTAATGGGCTAAAAACGCCTGTTTTGGGACTCTGCAGAGAAAGTGTTTGCAGACTGCTGAATCCACACACGGTTTAACTCTGGAAGTTGAGTGCACACAATGACAACCGTTCTGTTAGATAGCTTCGTTTTGGATTAAGAAGCAGATACTTCCCTGTGCTTACTGCTGTTTCTTCCATATGCCGGAATTGGGTTGAAAACACCTGTTTTGAGACCTGCAGAGAAAGTGCTTGCAGACTGCTGAATCCACACACGGGTTTAACTCTGGAAGTTGAGTGCACACATTGACAACCGTTCTGTTAGATAGCTGTGTTATGGATTTAGAAGCATATATTTCCCTGTGCTTGCTGCTGTTTCTTCCATAAGCCGGTAATGGGCTGAAAACGCCTGTTTTGGGACTCTGCAGAGAAAGTGTTCGCTGACTGCTGAATCCACACACGGGTTTACCTCTGGAAGTTGAGTGCACACATTGACAACCGTTCTGTGAGATAGCTGCGTTATGGATGTAGAAGCAGATATTTCCCTGTGCTTACTGCTGTTTCTTCCATATGCCGGTAATGGGCTGAAAACGCCTGTTTTGGGACTCTGCAGAGAAAGTGTTCGCTGACTGTTGAATCCATACACGGGTTTAACTCTGGAAGTTGAGTGCACACATTGACAACCGTTCTGTTAGATAGCTGCGTTATGGATTTAGAAGCAGATATTTCTCTGTGCTGACTGCTGTTTCTTCCATAAGGCGGTAATGGGCTGAAAATGCCTGTTTTGGGACTCTGTACAGGAAGTGCTTGCAGACTGCTGAATCCACACACGGGTTTAACTCTGGAAGTTGAGTGTACACATTGACTACCGTTCTGTTAGTTAGCTGCGTTTTGGATTTAGAAGCAGATATTTCCCTGTGCTTACTGCTGTTTCATCCATATGCCGGTAATGGGCTGAAAACGCCTCTTTTGGGACACTGCAGAGAAAGTATTTGCAGACAGCTGAATATACACACAGGTTTAACTCTGGAAGTTGAGTGCACACGTTGACAACCGTTCTGTTAGATAGCTGCGTTTTGGATTGGAAGCAGATATTTCCCTGTGCTTACTGCTGTTTCTTCCATATGCCGGTAATGGGTTGAAAACGCCTGTTGTGGGACTCTGCAGAGAAAGTGTTCGCTGACTGTTGAATCCACACACGGGTTTAACTCTGGAAGTTGAGTGCACACATTGACAACCGTTCTGTTAGATAGCTGCGTTATGGATGTAGAAGCAGATATTTCCCTGTGCTTACTGCTGTTTCTTCCATATGCCGGTAATGGGCTGAAAACGCCTGTTTTTGGACTCTGCAGAGAAAGGGTTTGCAGACTGCTGAATCCACACACGGGTTTAACTCTGGAAGTTGAGTGCACACATTGACAACCGTTCTGTTAGATAGCTGCATTTTGGATTTAGAAGCAGATATTTCCCTGTGCTGACTGCTGTTTCTTCCATATGCCGGTAATGGGCTGAAAACGCCTGTTTTGTGACTCTGCAGAAAAAGTGTTTGAAGACAGCTGAATTCACACATGTGTTTATCTCTCGAAGTTGAGTGCACACATTGACAACCGTTCTGTTAGATATCTGCGTTTTGGATTTAGAAGCAGATATTTCTCTGTGCTGACTGCTGTTTCTTCCATATGCCGGTAATGGGCTGAAAATGCCTGTTTGGGACTCTGCAGAGAAAGTGTTTGCAGACTGCTGAATCCACACACGGGTTTAACTCTGGAAGTTGAGTGCACACATTGACAACCGTTCTGTTAGTTAGCTGCGTTTTGGATTTAGAAGCAGATATTTCACTGTGCTTACTGCTGTTTCATCCATATGCCGGTAATGGGCTGAAAACGCCTGTTTTGGGACTCTGCAGAGAAAGTATTTGCAGACTGCTGAATCCACACACGGGTTTAACTCTGGAAGTTGAGTGCACACGTTGACAACCGTTCTGTTAGATAGCTGTGTTTTGGATTTAGAAGCAGATATTTCCCTGTGCTTACTGCTGTTTCTTCCATATGCCGGTAATGGGCTGAAAACGCCTGTTGTGGGACTCTGCAGAGAAAGTGTTTGCAGACTGCTGAATCCACACACGGGTTTAACTCTGGAAGTTGAGAGCACACGTTGACAACCGTTCTGTTAGATAGCTGCGTTTTGGATTTAGAGGCATATATTTCCCTGTGCTGACTGCTGTTTCTTCCATATGCCGGTAATGGGCTGAAAACGCTTGTTTTGGGACTCTGCAGAGAAAGTGTTCACTGACTGCTGAATCCACACACGGGTTTACCTCTGGAAGTTGAGTGCACACATTGACAACCGTTCTGTGAGATAGCTTCGTTATGGATGTAGAAGCAGATATTTCCCTGTGCTTACTGCTGTTTCTTCCATATGCCGGTAATGGGCTGAAAACGCCTGTTTTGGGACTCTGCAGAGAAAGTGTTCGCTGACTGTTGAATCCATACACGGGTTTAACTCTGGAAGTTGAGTGCACACATTGACAACCGTTCTGTTAGATAGCTGTGTTATGGATTTAGAAGCAGATATTTCTCTGTGCTGACTGCTGTTTCTTCCATATGCCAGTAATGGTCTGAAAATGCCTGTTTTGGGACTCTGTACAGAAAGTGTTTGCAGACTGCTGAATCCACACACGGGTTTAACTCTGGAAGTTGAGTGCACACATTGACAACCGTTCTGTTAGATAGCTGCGTTTTGGATTTAGAAGCAGATATTTCCCTGTGCTTACTGCTGTTTCTTCCATATGCCGGTAATGGGCTGAAAAAGCCTGTTTTGGGACTCTGCAGAGAAAGTGTTTGCAGACTGCTGAATCCACAAACGGGTTTAACTCTGGAAATTGAGTGCACACATTGACAACCGTTCTGTTAGATAGCTGCGTTTTGGATGTAGAAGCAGATATTTCCCTGTGCTGACTGCTCTTTCTTCCATATGCCGGTAATGGGCTGAAAACGCCTGTTTTGTGACTCTGCAGAAAAAGTGTTTGAAGACTGCTGAATCCACACACGTGTTTAACTCTGGAAGTTGAGTGCACACATTGACAACCGTTCTGTTAGATATCTGCGTTTTGTTTTTAGAAGCAGATATTTCTCTGTGCTGACTGCTGTTTCTTCCATAAGCCGGTAATGGGCTGAAAATGCCTGTTTTGGGACTCTGTACAGGAAATGCTTGCAGACTGCTGAATCCACACACGGGTTTAACTCTGGAAGTTGAGTGTACACATTGACTACCGTTCTGTTAGTTAGCTGCGTTTTGGATTTAGAAGCAGATATTTCCCTGTGCTTACTGCTGTTTCATCCATATGCCGGTAATGGGCTGAAAACGCCTCTTTTGGGACACTGCAGAGAAAGTATTTGCAGACAGCTGAATATACACACAGGTTTAACTCTGGAAGTTGAGTGCACACGTTGACAACCGTTCTGTTAGATAGCTGCGTTTTGGATTGGAAGCAGATATTTCCCTGTGCTTACTGCTGTTTCTTCCATATGCCGGTAATGGGCTGAAAACGCCTGTTGTGGGACTCTGCAGAGAAAGTGTTTGCAGACTGCTGAATCCACACACGGGTTTAACTCTGGAAGTTGAGAGCACACGTTGACAACCGTTCTGTTAGATAGCTGCGTTTTGGATTTAGAGGCATATATTTCCCTGTGCTGACTGCTGTTTCTTCCATATGCCGGTAATGGGCTGAAAACGCTTGTTTTGGGACGCTGCAGAGAAAGTGTTTGCAGACTGCTGAATCCACACACGGGTTTAACTCTGGAAATTGAGTGCAAACATTGACAACCGTTCTGTTAGATAGCTGCGTTTTGGATTTAGAAGCAGATATTTACCTGTGCTTATTGCTGTTTCTTCCATATGCCGATAATGGGCTGAAAACGCCTGTTTTGGGACTCTGCAGAGAAAGTGTTTGCAGACTGCTGAATCCACACACGGTTTAACTCTGGAAGTTGAGTGCACACAATGACAACCGTTCTGTTAGATAGCTGCGTTTTGGATTTAGAAGCAGATATTTCCCTGTGCTTACTGCTGTTTTTCCATATGCCGGTATTGGGTTGAAAACGCCTGTTTTGGGACCTGAAGAGAAAGTGTTTGCAGACTGCTGAAAACACACACGGGTTTAATTCTGGAAGTTGAGTGCACACATTGACAACCGTTCTGTTAGATAGCTGTGTTATGGATTTAGAAACAGACATTTCCCTGTGCTTCCTGCTGTTTCTTCCATATGCCCGTAATGGGCTGAAAACGCCTGTTTTGGGACTCTGCAGAGAAAGTGTTTGCAGACTGCTGAATCCACACACGGGTTTAACTCTGGAAGTTGAGTGCACACATTGACAACCGTTCTGTTAGATATCTGCGTTTTGGATTTAGAAGCAGATATTTCCCTGTGCTGACTGCTGTTTCTTCCGTATGCCGGTAATGGGCTGAAAACGCCTGTTTTGGGACTCTGCAGAGAAAGTGTTTAAAGACTTCTGAATCCACACACGTGTTTAACTCTGGAAGTTGAGTGCACACATTGACAACCGTTCTGTTAGATATCTGCGTTTTGGATTTAGAAGCAGATATTTCTCTGTGCTGACTGCTGTTTCTTCCATATGCCAGTAATGGGCTGAAAATGCCTGTTTTGGGACTCTGTACAGAAAGTGTTTGCAGACTGCTGAATCCACACACGGGTTTAACTCTGGAAGTTGAGTGCACACATTGACAACCGTTCTGTTAGATAGCTGCGTTTTGGATTTAGAAGCAGATATTTCCCTGTGCTGACTGCTGTTTCTTTCATATGCCTGTAATGGGCTGAAAACGCCTGTTGTGGGACTCTGCAGAGAAAGTGTTTGCAGACTGCTGAATCCATACACGGGTTTAACTCTGGAAATTGAGTGCACACATTGACAACCGTTCTGTTAGATAGCTGCGTTTTGGATTTAGAAGCAGATATTTCCCTGTGCTTACTGCTGTTTCTTCCATATGCCGGTAATGGGCTGAAAACGCCTGTTTTGGGACTCTGCAGAGAAAGTGTTTGCAGACTGCTGAATCCACACACGGTTTAACTCTGGAAGTTGAGTGCACACAATGACAACCGTTCTGTTAGATAGCTGCGTTTTGGATTTAGAAGCAGATATTTCCCTGTGCTTACTGCTGTTTCTTCCATATGCCGGTATTGGGTTGAAAACGCCTGTTTTGGGACCTGCAGAGAAAGTGTTTGGAGACTCCTGAATCCACACACGGGTTTACCTCTGGAAGTTGAGTGCACACATTGACAACCGTTCTGTTAGACAGCTGTGTTATGGATTTAGAAGCAGACATTTCCCTGTGCTTACTGCTGTTTCTTCCATATGCCGGTAATGGGCTGAAAACGCCTGTTTTGGGACTCTGCAGAGAAAGTGTTTGCAGACTGCTGAATCCACAAACGGGTTTAACTCTGGAAGTTGAGTGCAAACATTGACAAACGTTCTGTTAGATAGCTGCGTTTTGGGTTTAGAAGTATATATTTCCCTGTGCTTACTGCTGTTTCTTCCATATGCCGGTAATGGGCTGAAAACGCCTGTTTTGGGACTCTGCAGAGAAAGTGTTTGAAGACTGCTGAATCCACACACGTGTTTAACTCTGGAAGTTGAGTGCACACATTGACAACCGTTCTGTTAGATAGCTGCGTTTTGGATTTAGAAGCAGATATTTCTCTGTGCTGACTGCTGTTTCTTCCATATGCCCGTAATGGGCTGAAAACGCCTGTTTTGGGACTCTGCAGAGAAAGTGTTTGCAGACTGCTGAATCCACACACGGGTTTAACTCTGGAAGTTGAGTGCACACATTGACAACCGTTCTGTTAGATAGCTGCGTTTTGGATTTAGAAGCAGATATTTCCCTTTGCTGACTGCTGTTTCTTCCATATGCCGGTAATGGGCTGAAAACTCCTGTTTTGGGACTCTGCAGAGAAAGTGTTTGAAGACTGCTGAATCCACACACGTGTTTAACTCTGGAAGTTGAGTGCACACATTGACAACCGTTCTGTTAGATATCTGCGTTTTGGATTTAGAAGCAGATATTTTTCTGTGCTGACTGCTGTTTCTTCCATATGCCAGTAATGGGCTGAAAATGCCTGTTTTGGGACTCTGTACAGAAAGTGTTTGCAGACTGCTGAGTCCACACACGGGTTTAACTCTGGAAGTTGAGAGCATACATTGACAACCGTTCTGTTAGTTAGCTGCGTTTTGGATTTAGAAGCAGATATTTCCCTGTGCTTACTGCTCTTTCTTCCATATTCCGGTAATGGGCTGAAATCGCGTGTTTTGGGACTCTGCAGAGAAAGGGTTTGCAGACTGCTGAATCCACACACGGTTTAACTCTGGAAGTTCAGTGCACACATTGACAACCGTTCTGTTGGATAGCTGCGTTTTGGATTTAGAAGCTGATATTTCCCTGTGCTTACTGCTGTTTCTTCCATATGCCGGTAATGGGCTGAAAACGCCTGTTTTGGGACTCTGCAGAGAAAGTGTTTGCAGACTGCTGAATCCACAAATGGGTTTAACTCTGGAAGTTGAGTGAACACATTGACAACCGTTCTGTTAGATAGCTGCGTTTTGGATTTAGAAGCAGATATTTCCCTGTGCTGACTGCTGTTTCTTCCATATGCCGGGAATGGGCTGAAAACGCCTGTTTTGGGACTCTGCAGAGAAAGTGTTTGAAGACTGCTGAATCCACACACGGGTTTATCTCTGGAAGTTGAGTGCACACATTGACAACCGTTCTGTTAGATAGCTGCGTTTTGGATTTAGAAGCAGATATTTCCCTGTGCTGACTGCTGTTTCTTCCGTATGCCAGTAATGGGCTGAAAACGCCTGTTTTGGGACTCTGCAGAGAAAGTGTTTGCAGACTGCTGAATCCACACACGGGTTTAACTCTGGAAGTTGAGTGCACACGTTGAAAACCGTTCTGTTAGATAGCTGCATTTTGGATTTAGAAGCAGATATTTCCCTGTGCTTACTGCTGTTTCTTCCATATGCCGGTAATGGGCTGAAAACGCCTGTTTTGGGACTCTGCAGAGAAAGTGTTTGCAGACTGCTGAATCCACACACGGTTTAACTCTGGAAGTTGAGTGCACACAATGACAACCGTTCTGTTAGATAGCTGCGTTTTGGATTTAGAAGCAGACATTTCCCTGTGCTTACTGCTGTTTCTTCCATATGCCGGTAATGGGCTGAAAACGCCTGTTTTGGGACTCTGCAGAGAAAGTGTTTGCAGACTGCTGAATCCACAAACGGGTTTAACTCTGGAAGTTGAGTGCACACATTGACAAACGTTCTCTTAGATAGCTTCATTTTGGGTTTAGAAGCATATATTTCCCTGTGCTTACTGCTGTTTATTCCATATGCCGGTAATGGGCTGAAAACGCCTGTTTTGGGACTCTGCAGAGAAAGTGTTTGAAGACTGCTGAATCCACACACGTGTTTAACTCTGGAAGTTGAGTGCACACATTGACAACCGTTCTGTTAGATAGCTGCGTTTTGGATTTAGAAGCAGATATTTCTCTGTGCTGAATGCTGTTTCTTCCATATGCCAGTAATGGGCTGAAAATGCCTGTTTTGGGACTCTGTACAGAAAGTGTTTGCAGACTGCTGAATCCACACACGGGTTTAACTCTGGAAGTTGAGTGCACACATTGACAACCGTTCTGTTAGATAGCTGCGTTTTGGATTTAGAAGCATATATTTCCCTGTGCTTGCTGCTGTTTCTTCCATAAGCCGGTAATGGGCTGAAAACGCCTGTTTTGGGACTCTGCAGAGAAAGTGTTCGCTGACTGTTGAATCCACAAACGTGTTTAACTCTGGAAGTTGAGTGCACACATTGACAACCGTTCTGTTAGATAGCTGCGTTATGGATGTAGAAGCAGATATTTCCCTGTGCTGACTGCTGTTTCTTCCATATGCCGGTAATGGGCTGAAAACGCCTGTTTTGGGACTCTGCAGAGAAAGTTTTTGCACACTGCTGAATTCACACACGGTTTAAACTCTGGAAGTTGAGTGCACACATTGACAACCGTTCTGTTAGATAGCTGCGTTTTGGATTTAGAAGCATATATTTCCCTGTGCTTACTGCTGTTTCTTCCATATACCGGTAATGGGCAGAAAACGCCTGTTTTGGGACTCTGCAGAGAAAGTGTTTGCAGACTGCTGAATCCACAAACGGGTTTAACTATGGAAGTTGGGTGCACACATTGACAACCGTTCTGTTAGATAGCTGCGTTTTGGATTTAGAAGCAGATATTTCCCTGTGCTGACTGCTGTTTCTTCCATATGCCGGTAATGGGCTGAAAACGCCTGTTTTGGGACTCTGCAGAAAAAGTGTTTGAAGACTGCTGAATCCACACACGTGTTTATCTCTGGAAGTTGAGTGCACACATTGACAACCTTTCTGTTAGATATCTGCGTTTTGGATTTAGAAGCAGATATTTCTCTGTGCTGACTGCTGTTTCTTCCATATGCCGGTAATGGGCTGAAAATGCCTGTTTTAGGACTCTGTAGAGAAAGTGTTGGCACACTGCTGAATCCACACACGGGTTTAACTCTGGAAGTTGAGTGCACACATTGACAACTGTTCTGTTAGTTAGCTGCGTTTTGGATTCAGAAGCAGATATTTCCCTGTGATTACTGCTGTTTCTTCCATATGCCGGTAATGGGCTGAAAACGCCTGTTTTGGGACTCTGCAGAGAAACTATTTGCAGACTGCTGAATCAACACACGGGTTTAACTCTGGAAGTTGAGTGCACACGTTGACAACCGTTCTGATAGTTAGCTGCGTTTTTGATTTAGAAGCAGATATATCCCTGTTCTGACTGCTGTTTCTTCCATATGCCGGTAATGGGCTGAAAACGCCTGTTGTGGGTCTCTGCAGAGAAATTGTTTGCAGACTGCTGAATCCACACACGGGTTTAACTCTGGAAATTGAGTGCACACATTGACAACCGTTCTGTTAGATAGCTGCGTTTTGGATTTAGAAGCAGATATTTCCCTGTGCTTACTGCTGTTTCTTCCATATGCCAGTAATGGGCTGAAAATGCCTGTTTTGGGACTCTGCAGAGAAAGAGTTTGCAGACTGCTGAATCCACACACGGGTTTAACTCTGGAAGTTGAGTGCACACAATGACAACCGTTCTCTTAGATAGCTGCGTTTTGGATTTAGAAGCAGATATTTCCCTGTGCTTACAGCTGTTTCTTCCATATGCCTGTATTGGGTTGAAAACACCTGTTTTGGGACCTGCAAAGAAAGTGTTTGCAGACTTCTGAATCCACACACGGGTTTAACTCTGGAAGTTGAGTGCACACATTGACAACCGTTCTGGTAGATAGCTGTGTTATGGATTTAGAAGCAGACATTTCCCTGTGCTTACTGCTGTTTCTTCCATATGCCGGTAATGGGCTGAAAACGCCTGTTTTGGGACTCTGCAGAGAAAGTGTTTGCAAACTGCTGAATCCACAAACGGGTTTAACTCTGGAAGTTGAGTGCACACATTGACAACCGTTCTGTTAGATAGCTGCGTTTTGGATTTAGAAGCAGATATTTCCCTGTGCTGACTACTGTTTCTTCCATATGCCGGTAATGGGCTGAAAACGCCTGTTTTGGGACTCTGCAGAGAAAGTGTTTGAGGACTGCTCAATCCACACACGTGTTTAACTCTGGAAGTTGAGTGAACACATTGACAACCGTTCTGTTAGATAGCTGCGTTTTGGATTTAGAAGCAGATATTTCTCTGTGCTGACTGCTGTTTCTTCCATATGCCAGTAATGGGCTGAAAATGCCTGTTTTGGGACTCTGTACAGAAAGTGTTTGCAGACTGCTGAATCCACACACGGGTTTAACTCTGGAAGTTGAGTGCACACATTGACAACCGTTCTGTTAGATAGCTGCGTTTTGGATTTAGAAGCAGATATTTCGCTGTGCTGATTGCTGTTTCTTCCATATGCCGGTAATGGGCTGAAAACGCCTGTTTTGTGACTCTGCAGAAAAAGTGTTTGAAGACAGCTGAATTCACACACGTGTTTATCTCTCGAACTTGAGTGCACACATTGACAACCGTTCTGTTAGATATCTGCGTTTTGGATTTAGAAGCAGATATTTCTGTGTGCTGACTGCTGTTTCTTCCATATGCCGGTAATGGACTGAAAATGCCTGTTTGGGACTCTGCAGAGAAAGTGTTTTCAGACTGCTGAATCCACACACGGGTTTAACTCTGGAACTTGAGTGCACACATTGACAACTGTTCTGTTAGTTAGCTGCGTTTTGGATTTAGAAGCAGATATTTCCCTGTCCTTACTGCTGTTTCTTCCATATGCCGGTAATGGGCTGAAAACGCCTGCTTTGGGACTCTGCAGAGAAAGTATTTGCAGACTGCTGAATCCACACACGGGTGTAAATCTGGAAGTTGAGTGCACACGTTGACAACCGTTCTGTTAGATAGCTGCGTTTTGGATTAAGAAGCAGATATTTCCCTGTGCTTACTGCTGTTTCTTCCATATGCCGGTAATGGGCTGAAAACGCCTGTTGTGGGACTCTGCAGAGAAAGTGTTTGCAGACTGCTGAATCCACACACGGGTTAACTCTGGAAGTTGAGAGCACACGTTGACAGCCGTTCTGTTAGATAGCTGTGTTTTGGATTTAGAGGCATATATTTCCCTGTGCTGACTGCTGTTTCTTCCATATGCCGGTAATGGGCTGAAAACGCTTGTTTTGGGACGCTGCAGAGAAAGTGTTTGCAGACTGCTGAATCCACACACGGGTTTAACTCTGGAAATTGAGTGCAAACATTGACAACCGTTCTGTTAGATAGCTGCGTTTTGGATTTAGAAGCAGATATTTCCCTGTGCTTATTGCTGTTTCTTCCATATGCCGGTAATGGGCTGAAAACGCCTGTTTTGGGACTCTGCAGAGAAAGTGTTTGCAGACTGCTGAATCCACACAAGGTTTAACTCTGGAAGTTGAGTGCAAACAATGACAACCGTTCTGTTAGATAGGTGCGTTTTGGATTTAGAAGCAGATATTTCCCTGGGCTTACTGATGTTTCTTCCATATGCCGGTATTGGGTTGAAAACGCCTGTTTTGGGACTTTGCAGAGAAAGTGTTTGCAGACTGCTGAATCCACACACGGGTTTAACTCTGGAAGTTGAGTGCACACATTGACAACCGTTCTGTTAGATAGCTGCGTTTTGGATTTAGAAGCAGATATTTCCCTGTGCTTACTGCTGTTTCTTCCATATGCCAGTAATGGGCTGAAAAAGCCTGTTTTGGGACTCTGCAGAGAAAGTGTTTGCAGACTGCTGAATCCACAAACGGGTTTAACTCTGGAAATTGAGTGCACACATTGACAACCGTTCTGTTAGATATCTGCGTTTTGGATTTAGAAGCAGATATTTCCCTGTGCTGACTGCTGTTTCTTCCATATGCCGGGAATGGGCTGAAAACGCCTGTTTTGTGACTCTGCAGAAAAAGTGTTTGAAGACTGCTGAATCCACACACGTGTTTAACTCTGGAAGTTGAGTGCACACATTGACAACCGTTCTGTTAGATATCTGCGTTTTGTTTTTAGAAGCAGATATTTCTCTGTGCTGACTGCTGTTTCTTCCATAAGCCGGTAATGGGCTGAAAATGCCTGTTTTGGGACTCTGTACAGGAAATGCTTGCAGACTGCTGAATCCACACACGGGTTTAACTCTGGAAGTTGAGTGTACACATTGACTACCGTTCTGTTAGATAGCTGCGTTTTGGATTTAGAAGCAGATATTTCCCTGTGCTTACTGCTGTTTCATCCATATGCCGGTAATGGGCTGAAAACGCCTCTTTTGGGACACTGCAGAGAAAGTATTTGCAGACAGCTGAATATACACACAGGTTTAACTCTGGAAGTTGAGTGCACACGTTGACAACCGTTCTGTTAGATAGCTGCGTTTTGGATTGGAAGCAGATATTTCCCTGTGCTTACTGCTGTTTCTTCCATATGCCGGTAATTGGCTGAAAACGCCTGTTGTGGGACTCCGCAGAGAAAGTGTTCGCTGACTGTTGAATCCACATACGGGTTTAACTCTGGAAGTTGAGTGCACACATTGACAACCGTTCTGTTAGATAGCTGCGTTATGGATGTAGAAGCAGATATTTCCCTGTGCTTACTGCTGTTTCTTCCATATGCCGGTAATGGGCTGAAAACGCCTGTTTTTGGACTCTGCAGAGAAAGGGTTTGCAGACTGCTGAATCCACACACGGGTTTAACTCTGGAAGTTGAGTGCACACATTGACAACCGTTCTGTTAGATATCTGCGTTATGGATGTAGAAGCAGATATTTCCCTGTGCTGACTGCTGTTTCTTCCATATGCCGGTAATGGGCTGAAAACGCCTGTTTTGTGACCCTGCAGAAAAAGTGTTTGAAGACAGCTGAATTCACACACGTGTTTATATCTCGAAGTTGAGTGCACACATTGACAACCGTTCTGTTAGATATCTGCGTTTTGGATTTAGAAGCAGATATTTCTCTGTGCTGACTGCTGTTTCTTCCATATGCCGGTAATGGGCTGAAAACGCCTGTTTGGGACTCTGCAGAGAAAGTGTTTGCAGACTGCTGAATCCACACACGGGTTTAACTCTGGAAGTTGAGTGCACACATTGACAACCGTTCTGTTAGTTAGCTGCGTTTTGGATTTAGAAGCAGATATTTCACTGTGCTTACTGCTGTTTCATCCATATGCCGGTAATGGGCTGAAAACGCCTGTTTTGGGACTCTGCAGAGAAAGTATTTGCAGACTGCTGAATCCACACACGGGTTTAACTCTGGAAGTTGAGAGCACACGTTGACAACCGTTCTGTTAGATAGCTGCGTTTTGGATTTAGAGGCATATATTTCCCTGTGCTGACTGCTGTTTCTTCCATATGCCGGTAATGGGCTGAAAACGCCTGTTTTGGGACGCTGCAGAGAAAGTGTTTGCAGACTGCTGAATCCACACACGGGTTTAACTCTGGAAATTGAGTGCAAACATTGACAACCGTTCTGTTAGATAGCTGCGTTTTGGATTTAGAAGCAGATATTTACCTGTGCTTATTGCTGTTTCTTCCATATGCCGGTAATGGGCTGAAAACGCCTGTTTTGGGACCCTGCAGAGAAAGTGTTTGCAGACTGCTGAATCCACACACGGTTTAACTCTGGAAGTTGAGTGCACACAATGACAACCGTTCTCTTAGATAGCTGCGTTTTGGATTTAGAAGCAGATATTTCCCTGTGCTTACTGCTGTTTTTCCATATGCCGGTATTGGGTTGAAAACGCCTGTTTTGGGACCTGAAGAGAAAGTGTTTGCAGACTGCTGAAAACACACACGGGTTTAATTCTGGAAGTTGAGTGCACACATTGACAACCGTTCTGTTAGATAGCTGTGTTATGGATTTAGAAACAGACATTTCCCTGTGCTTACTGCTGTTTCTTCCATATGCCCGTAATGGGCTGAAAACGCCTGTTTTGGGACTCTGCAGAGAAAGTGTTTGCAGACTGCTGAATCCACACACGGGTTTAACTCTGGAAGTTGAGTGCACACATTGACAACCGTTCTGTTAGATAGCTGCGTTTTGGATTTAGAAGCAGATATTTTTCTGTGCTGACTGCTGTTTCTTCCATATGCCAGTAATGGGCTGAAAACGCCTGTTTTGGGACTCTGCAGAGAAAGTGTTTGCAGACTGCTGAATCCACACACGGGTTTAATTCTGGAAGTTGAGTGCACACATTGACAACCGTTCTGTTAGTTAGCTTCGTTTTGGATTTAGAAGCAGATATTTCCCTGTGCTTAGTGCTCTTTCTTCCATATTCCGGTAATGGGCTGAAAACGCCTGTTTTGGGACTCTGCAGAGAAAGTGTTTGCAGACTGCTGAATCCACACACGGTTTAACTCTGGAAGTTCACTGCACACATTGACAACCGTTCTGTTAGATAGCTGCGTTTTGGATTTAGAAGCTGATATTTCCCTGTGCTTACTGCTGTTTCTTCCATATGCCGGTAATGGGCTGAAAACGCCTGTTTTGGGACTCTGCAGAGAAAGTGTTTGAAGACTGCTGAATCCACACACGGGTTTATCTCTGGAAGTTGAGTGCACACATTGACAACCGTTCTGTTAGATAGCTGCGTTTTGGATTTAGAAGAAGATATATCCCTGTGCTGACTGCTGTTTCTTCCATATGCCGGTAATGGCTGAAAATGCCTGTTTTCGGACTCTGTAGAGAAAGTGTTGGCAGACTGCTGAATCCACACACGGGTTTAACTCTCGAAGTTGAGTGCACACATTGACAACTGTTCTGTTAGTTAGCTGCGTTTTGGATTTAGAAGCAGATATTTCCCTGTGCTTACTGCTGTTTCTTCCATATACCGGTAATGGGCTGAAAACGCCTGTTTTGGGACTCTGCAGAGAAAGTATTTGCAGACTGCTGAATTCACACACGGGTTTAACTCTGGAAGTTGAGTGCACACATTGACAACCGTTCTGTTAGATAGCTGCGTTTTGGATTTAGAAGCAGATATTTCCCTGTGCTGACTGCTGTTTCTTCCGTATGCCGGTAATGGGCTGAAAACGCCTGTTTTGGGACTCTGCAGAGAAAGTGTTTAAAGACTTCTGAATCCACACACGTGTTTAACTCTGGAAGTTGAGTGCACACATTGACAACCGTTCTGTTAGATATCTGCGTTTTGGATTTAGAAGCAGATATTTCCCTGTGCTTACTGCTGTTTCTTCCATATGCCGGTAATGGGCTGAAAACGCCTGTTTTGGGACTCTGCAGAGAAAGTGTTTGCAGACTGCTGAATCCACACACGGTTTAACTCTGGAAGTTGAGTGCACACAATGACAACCGTTCTGTTAGATAGCTGCGTTTTGGATTTAGAAGCAGATATTTCCCTGTGCTTACTGCTGTTTCTTCCATATGCCGGTATTGGGTTGAAAACGCCTGTTTTGGGACCTGCAGAGAAAGTGTTTGGAGACTGCTGAATCCACACACGGGTTTACCTCTGGAAGTTGAGTGCACACATTGACAACCGTTCTGTTAGACAGCTGTGTTATGGATTTAGAAGCAGACATTTCCCTGTGCTTACTGCTGTTTCTTCCATATGCCGGTAATGGGCTGAAAACGCCTGTTTTGGGACTCTGCAGAGAAAGTGTTTGCAGACTGCTGAATCCACAAACGGGTTTAACTCTGGAAGTTGAGTGCAAACATTGACAAACGTTCTGTTAGATAGCTGCGTTTTGGGTTTAGAAGCATATATTTCCCTGTGCTTAGTGCTGTTTCTTCCATATGCCGGTAATGGGCTGAAAACGCCTGTTTTGGGACTCTGCAGAGAAAGTGTTTGAAGACTGCTGAATCCACACACGTGTTTAACTCTGGAAGTTGAGTGCACACATTGACAACCGTTCTGTTAGATAGCTGCGTTTTGGATTTAGAAGCAGATATTTCTCTGTGCTGACTGCTGTTTCTTCCATATGCCCGTAATGGGCTGAAAACGCCTGTTTTGGGACTCTGCAGAGAAAGTGTTTGCAGACTGCTGAATCCACACACGGGTTTAACTCTGGAAGTTGAGTGCACACATTGACAACCGTTCTGTTAGATAGCTGCGTTTTGGATTTAGAAGCAGATATTTCCCTTTGCTGACTGCTGTTTCTTCCATATGCCGGTAATGGGCTGAAAACTCCTGCTTTGGGACTCTGCAGAGAAAGTGTTTGAAGACTGCTGAATCCACACACGTGTTTAACTCTGGAAGTTGAGTGCACACATTGACAACCGTTCTGTTAGATATCTGCGTTTTGGATTTAGAAGCAGATATTTTTCTGTGCTGACTGCTGTTTCTTCCATATGCCAGTAATGGGCTGAAAATGCCTGTTTTGGGACTCTGTACAGAAAGTGTTTGCAGACTGCTGAATCCACACACGGGTTTAACTCTGGAAGTTGAGTGCACACATTGACAACCGTTCTGTTAGTTAGCTGCGTTTTGGATTTAGAAGCAGATATTTCCCTGTGCTTACTGCTCTTTCTTCCATATTCCGGTAATTGGCTGAAAACGCGTGTTTTGGGACTCTGCAGAGAAAGTGTTTGCAGACTGCTGAATCCACACACGGTTTAACTCTGGAAGTTCAGTGCACACATTGACAACCGTTCTGTTAGATAGCTGCATTTTGGATTTAGAAGCTGATATTTCCCTGTGCTTACTGCTGTTTCTTCCATATGCCGGTAATGGGCTGAAAACGCCTGTTTTGGGACTCTGCAGAGAAAGTGTTTGCAGACGGCTGAATCCACAAACGGGTTTAACTCTGGAAGTTGAGTGAACACATTGACAACCGTTCTGTTAGATAGCTGCGTTTTGGATTTAGAAGCAGATATTTCCCTGTGCTGACTGCTGTTTCTTCCATATGCCGGGAATGGGCTGAAAACGCCTGTTTTGGGACTCTGCAGAGAAAGTGTTTGAAGACTGCTGAATCCACACACGGGTTTATCTCTGGAAGTTGAATGCACACATTGACAACCGTTCTGTTTAGATAGCTGCGTTTTGGATTTAGAAGCAGATATATCCCTGTGCTGACTGCTGTTTCCTCCATATGCCGGTAATGGGCTGAAAATGCCTGTTTTCGGACTCTGTAGAGAAAGTGTTGGCAGACTGCTGAATCCACACACGGGTTTAACTCTCGAAGTTGAGTGCACACATTGACAACTGTTCTGTTAGTTAGCTGCGTTTTGGATTTAGAAGCAGATATTTCCCTGTGCTTACTGCTGTTTCTTGCATATACCGGTAATGGGCTGAAAACGCCTGTTTTGGGACTCTGCAGAGAAAGTATTTGCAGACTGCTGAATTCACACACGGGTTTAACTCTGGAAGTTGATTGCACACATTGACAACCGTTCTGTTAGATAGCTGCGTTTTGGATTTAGAAGCAGATATTTCCCTGTGCTGACTGCTGTTTCTTCCGTATGCCAGTAATGGACTGAAAACGCCTGTTTTGGGACTCTGCAGAGAAAGTGTTTGCAGACTGCTGAATCTACACACGGGTTTAACTCTGGAAGTTGAGTGCACACGTTGAAAACCGTTCTGTTAGATAGCTGCATTTTGGATTTAGAAGCAGATATTTCCCTGTGCTTACTGCTGTTTCTTCCATATGCCGGTAATGGGCTGAAAACGCCTGTTTTGGGACTCTGCAGAGAAAGTGTTTGCAGACTGCTGAATCCACACACGGTTTAACTCTGGAAGTTGAGTGCACACAATGACAACCGTTCTGTTAGATAGCTGCGTTTTGGATTTAGAAGCAGACATTTCCCTGTGCTTACTGCTGTTTCTTCCATATGCCGGTAATGGGCTGAAAACGCCTGTTTTGGGACTCTGCAGAGAAAGTGTTTGCAGACTGCTGAATCCACAAACGGGTTTAACTCTGGAAGTTGAGTGCACACATTGACAACGTTCTGTTACATAGCTGCGTTTTGGGTTTAGAAGCATATATTTCCCTGTGCTTACTGCTGTTTATTCCATATGCCGGTAATGGGCTGAAAACGCCTGTTTTGGGACTCTGCAGAGAAAGTGTTTGAAGACTGCTGAATCCACACACGTGTTTAACTCTGGAAGTTGAGTGCACACATTGACAACCGTTCTGTTAGATAGCTGCGTTTTGGATTTAGAAGCAGATATTTCTCTGTGCTGAATGCTGTTTCTTCCATATGCCAGTAATGGGCTGAAAATGCCTGTTTTGGGACTCTGTACAGAAAGTGTTTGCAGACTGCTGAATCCACACACGGGTTTAACTCTGGAAGTTGAGTGCACACATTGACAACCGTTCTGTTAGATAGCTGCGTTTTGGATTTAGAAGCATATATTTCCCTGTGCTTGCTGCTGTTTCTTCCATAAGCCGGTAATGGGCTGAAAACGCCTGTTTTGGGACTCTGCAGAGAAAGTGTTCGCTGACTGTTGAATCCACAAACGTGTTTAACTCTGGAAGTTGAGTGCACACATTGACAACCGTTCTGTTAGATAGCTGCGTTATGGATGTAGAAGCAGATATTTCCCTGTGCTGACTGCTGTTTCTTCCATATGCCGGTAATGGGCTGAAAACGCCTGTTTTGGGACTCTGCAGAGAAAGTTTTTGCACACTGCTGAATTCACACGCGGTTTAAACTCTGGAAGTTGAGTGCACACATTGACAACCGTTCTGTTAGATAGCTGCGTTTTGGATTTAGAAGCATATATTTCCCTGTGCTTACTGCTGTTTCTTCCATATACCGGTAATGGGCAGAAAACGCCTGTTTTGGGACTCTGCAGAGAAAGTGTTTGCAGACTGCTGAATCCACAAACGGGTTTAACTATGGAAGTTGGGTGCACACATTGACAACCGTTCTGTTAGATAGCTGCGTTTTGGATTTAGAAGCAGATATTTCCCTGTGCTGACTGCTGTTTCTTCCTTATGCCGGTAATGGGCTGAAAACGCCTGTTTTGGGACTCTGCAGAAAAAGTGTTTGAAGACTGCTGAATCCACACACGTGTTTATCTCTGGAAGTTGAGTGCACACATTGACAACCTTTCTGTTAGATATCTGCGTTTTGGATTTAGAAGCAGATATTTCTCTGTGCTGACTGCTGTTTCTTCCATATGCCGGTAATGGGCTGAAAATGCCTGTTTTAGGACTCTGTAGAGAAAGTGTTGGCACACTGCTGAATCCACACACGGGTTTAACTCTGGAAGTTGAGTGCACACATTGACAACTGTTCTGTTAGTTAGCTGCGTTTTGGATTCAGAAGCCGATATTTCCCTGTGCTTACTGCTGTTTCTTCCATATGCCGGTAATGGGCTGAAAACGCCTGTTTTGGGACTCTGCAGAGAAACTATTTGCAGACTGCTGAATCAACACACGGGTTTAACTCTGGAAGTTGAGTGCACACGTTGACAACCGTTCTGATAGTTAGCGGCGTTTTTGATTTAGAAGCAGATATATCCCTGTTCTGACTGCTGTTTCTTCCATATGCCGGTAATGGGCTGAAAACGCCTGTTGTGGGACTCTGCAGAGAAATTGTTTGCAGACTGCTGAATCCACACACGGGTTTAACTCTGGAAATTGAGTGCACACATTGACAACCGTTCTGTTAGATAGCTGCGTTTTGGATTTAGAAGCAGATATTTCCCTGTGCTTACTGCTGTTTCTTCCATATGCCAGTAATGGGCTGAAAATGCCTGTTTTGGGACTCTGCAGAGAAAGAGTTTGCAGACTGCTGAATCCACACACGGGTTTAACTCTGGAAGTTGAGTGCACACAATGACAACCGTTCTCTTAGATAGCTGCGTTTTGGATTTAGAAGCAGATATTTCCCTGTGCTTACTGCTGTTTCTTCCATATGCCTGTATTGGGTTGAAAACACCTGTTTTGGGACCTGCAAAGAAAGTGTTTGCAGACTTCTGAATCCACACACGGGTTTAACTCTGGAAGTTGAGTGCACACATTGACAACCGTTCTGGTAGATAGCTGTGTTATGGATTTAGAAGCAGACATTTCCCTGTGCTTACTGCTGTTTCTTCCATATGCCGGTAATGGGCTGAAAACGCCTGTTTTGGGACTCTGCAGAGAAAGTGTTTGCAAACTGCTGAATCCACAAACGGGTTTAACTCTGGAAGTTGAGTGCACACATTGACAACCGTTCTGTTAGATAGCTGCGTTTTGGATTTAGAAGCAGATATTTCCCTGTGCTGACTACTGTTTCTTCCATATGCCGGTAATGGGCTGAAAACGCCTGTTTTGGGACTCTGCAGAGAAAGTGTTTGAGGACTGCTGAATCCACACACGTGTTTAACTCTGGAAGTTGAGTGCACACATTGACAACCGTTCTGTTAGATAGCTGCGTTTTGGATTTAGAAGCAGATATTTCTCTGTGCTGACTGCTGTTTCTTCCATATGCCAGTAATGGGCTGAAAATGCCTGTTTTGGGACTCTGTACAGAAAGTGTTTGCAGACTGCTGAATCCACACACGGGTTTAACTCTGGAAGTTGAGTGCACACATTGACAACCGTTCTGTTAGATAGCTGGGTTTTGGATTTAGAAGCAGATATTTCGCTGTGCTGATTGCTGTTTCTTCCATATGCCGGTAATGGGCTGAAAACGCCTGTTTTGTGACTCTGCAGAAAAAGTGTTTGAAGACAGCTGAATTCACACACGTGTTTATATCTCGAAGTTGAGTGCACACATTGACAACCGTTCTGTTAGATATCTGCGTTTTGGATTTAGAAGCAGATATTTCTGTGTGCTGACTGCTGTTTCTTCCATATGCCGGTAATGGACTGAAAATGCCTGTTTGGGACTCTGCAGAGAAAGTGTTTTCAGACTGCTGAATCCACACACGGGTTTAACTCTGGAAGTTGAGTGCACACATTGACAACCGTTCTGTTAGTTAGCTGCGTTTTGGATTTAGAAGCAGATATTTCCCTGTGCTTACTGCTGTTTCTTCCATATGCCGGTAATGGGCTGAAAACGCCTGTTTTGGGACTCTGCAGAGAAAGTATTTGCAGACTGCTGAATCCACACACGGGTGTAACTCTGGAAGTTGAGTGCACACGTTGACAACCGTTCTGTTAGATAGCTGCGTTTTGGATTTAGAAGCAGATATTTCCCTGTGCTTACTGCTGTTTCTTCCATATGCCGGTAATGGGCTGAAAACGCCTGTTGTGGGACTCTGCAGAGAAAGTGTTTGCAGACTGCTGAATCCACACACGGGTTTAACTCTGGAAGTTGAGAGCACACGTTGACAACCGTTCTGTTAGATAGCTGTGTTTTGGATTTAGAGGCATATATTTCCCTGTGCTGACTGCTGTTTCTTCCATATGCCGGTAATGGGCTGAAAACGCTTGTTTTGGGACGCTGCAGAGAAAGTGTTTGCAGACTGCTGAATCCACACACGGGTTTAACTCTGGAAATTGAGTGCAAACATTGACAACCGTTCTGTTAGATAGCTGCGTTTTGGATTTAGAAGCAAAAACAGCTTATTGCTGTTTCTTCCATATGCCGGTAATGGGCTGAAAACGCCTGTTTTGGGACTCTGCAGAGAAAGTGTTTGCAGACTGCTGAATCCACACAAGGTTTAACTCTGGAAGTTGAGTGCACACAATGACAACCGTTCTGTTAGATAGGTGCGTTTTGGATTTAGAAGCAGATATTTCCCTGGGCTTACTGCTGTTTCTTCCATATGCCGGTATTGGGTTGAAAACGCCTGTTTTGGGACTTTGCAGAGAAAGTGTTTGCAGACTGCTGAATCCACACACGGGTTTAACTCTGGAAGTTGAGTGCACACATTGACAACCGTTCTGTTAGATAGCTGTGTTATGGATTTAGAAACAGACATTTCCCTGTGCTTACTGCTGTTTCTTCCATATGCCCGTAATGGGCTGAAAACGTCTGTTTTGGGACTCTGCAGAGAAAGTGTTTGCAGACTGCTGAATCCACACACGGGTTTAACTCTGGAAGTTGAGTGCACACAATGACAACCGTTCTGTTAGATAGCTGCGTTTTGGATTTAGAAGCAGATATTTCCCTGTGCTGACTGCTGTTTCTTCCATATGCCGGTAATGGGCTGAAAACTCCTGTTTTGGGACTCTGCAGAGAAAGTGTTTGAAGACTGCTGAATCCACACACGTGTTTAACTCTGGAAGTTGAGTGCACACATTGACAACCGTTCTGTTAGATATCTGCGTTTTGGATTTAGAAGCAGATATTTTTCTGTGCTGACTGCTGTTTCTTCCATATGCCAGTAATGGGCTGAAAATGCCTGTTTTGGGACTCTGTACAGAAAGTGTTTGCAGACTGCTGAATCCACACACGGGTTTAACTCTGGAAGTTGAGTGCACACATTGACAACCGTTCTGTTAGTTAGCTGCGTTTTGGATTTAGAAGCAGATATTTCCCTGTGCTTACTGCTCTTTCTTCCATATGCCGGTAATGGGCTGAAAACGCCTGTTTTGGGACTCTGCAGAGAAAGTGTTTGCAGACTGCTGAATCCACACACGGTTTAACTCTGGAAGTTGAGTGCACACATTGACAACCGTTCTGTTAGATAGCTGCGTTTTGGATTTAGAAGCTGATATTTCCCTGTGCTTACTGCTGTTTCTTCCATATGCCGGTAATGGGCTGAAAACACCTGTTTTGGGACTCTGCAGAGAAAGTGTTTGCAGATTGCAGAATCCACAAACGGGTTTAACTCTGGAAGTTGAGTGCACACATTGACAACCGTTCTGTTAGATAGCTGCGTTTTGGATTTAGAAGCAGATATTTCCCTGTGCTGACTGCTGTTTCTTCCATATGCCGGTAATGGGCTGAAAACGCCTGTTTTGTGACTCTGCAGAAAAAGTGTTTGAAGACTGCTGAATCCACACACGGGTTTAACTCTGGAAGTTGAGTGCACACATTGACAACCGTTCTGTTAGATATCTGCGTTTTGGATTTAGAAGCAGATATTTCTCTGTGCTGACTGCTGTTTCTTCCATATGCCGGTAATGGGCTGAAAATGCCTGCTTTGGGACTCTGTACAGAAAGTGTTTGCAGACTGCTGAATCCACACACGGGTTTAACTCTGGAAGTTGAGTGCACACATTGACAACCGTTCTGTTAGTTAGCTGCGTTTTGGATTTAGAAGCAGATATTTCCCTGTGCTTACTGCTGTTTCATCCATATGCCGGTAATGGGCTGAAAACGCCTGTTTTGGGACTCTGCAGAGAAAGGATTTGCAGACTGCTGAATCCACACACGGGTTTAACTCTGGAAGTTGAGTGCACACGTTGACAACCGTTCTGTTAGATAGCTGCGTTTTGGATTTAGAAGCATATATTTCCCTGTGCTTACTGCTGTTGCTTCCGTATGCCGGTAATGGGCTGAAAACGCCTGTTGTGGGACTCTGCAGAGAAAGGGTTTGCAGACTGCTGAATCCACACACGGGTTTAACTCTGGAAGTTGAGAGCACACACTGACAACCGTTCTGTTAGATAGGTGCGTTTTGGATTTAGAGGCATATATTTCCCTGTGCTTACTGCTGTTTCTTCCATATGCCGGTAATGGGCTGAAAACGCCTGCTTTGACTCTGCAGAGAAAGTGTTTGCAGACTGCTGAATCCATACACGGGTTTAACTCTGGAAATTGAGTGCACACATTGACAACCGTTCTGTTAGATTGCTGCGTTTTGGATTTAGAAGCAGATATTTCCCTGTGCTTACTGCTGTTTCTTCCATATGCCGGTAATGGGCTGAAAACGCCCGTTTTGGGACTCTGCAGAGAAAGTGTTTGCAGACTGCTGAATCCACACACGGTTTAACTCTGGAAGTTGAGTGCACACAATGACAACCGTTCTGTTAGATAGCTGCGTTTTGGATTTAGAAGCAGATATTTCCCTGTGCTTACTGCTGTTTCTTCCATATGCCGGTATTGGGTTGAAAACGCCTGTTTTGGGACCTGCAGAGAAAGTGTTTGGAGACTGCTGAATCCACACACGGGTTTACCTCTGGAAGTTGAGTGCACACATTGACAACCGTTCTGTTAGACAGCTGTGTTATGGATTTAGAAGCAGACATTTCCCTGTGCTTACTGCTGTTTCTTCCATATGCCGGTAATGGGCTGAAAACGCCTGTTTTGGGACTCTGCAGAGAAAGTGTTTGCAGACTGCTGAATCCACAAACGGGTTTAACTCTGGAAGTTGAGTGCACACATTGACAATCGTTCTGTTAGATAGCTGCGTTTTGGATTTAGAAGCAGATATTTCCCTGTGCTGACTGCTGTTTCTTCCATATGCCGGTAATGGGCTGAAAACGCCTGTTTTGGGACTCTGCAGAGAAAGTGTTTGCAGACTGCTGAATCCACACACGGTTTAACTCTGGAAGTTGAGTGCACACAATGACAACCGTTCTGTTAGATAGCTGCGTTTTGGATTTAGAAGCAGATATTTCCCTGTGCTGACTACTGTTTCTTCCATATGCCGGTAAAGGGCTGAAAACGCCTGTTTTGTGACTCTGCAGAAAAAGTGTTTGAAGACAGCTGAATTCACACACGTGTTTATCTCTCGAAGTTGAGTGCACACATTGACAACCGTTCTGTTAGATATCTGCGTTTTGGATTTAGAAGCAGATATTTCTCTGTGCTGACTGCTGTTTCTTCCATATGCCGGTAATGGGCTGAAAATGCCTGTTTGGGACTCTGCAGAGAAAGTGTTTGCAGACTGCTGAATCCACACACGGGTTTAACTCTGGAAGTTGAGTGCACACATTGACAACCGTTCTGTTAGTTAGCTGCGTTTTGGATTTAGAAGCAGATATTTCCCTGTGCTTACTGCTGTTTCATCCATATGCCGGTAATGGGCTGAAAACGCCTGTTTTGGGACTCTGCAGAGAAAGTATTTGCAGACTGCTGAATCCACACACGGGTTTAACTCTGGAAGTTGAGTGCACACGTTGACAACCGTTCTGTTAGATAGCTGCGTTTTGGATTTAGAAGCAGATATTTCCCTGTGCTTACTGCTGTTTCTACCATATGCCGGTAATGGGTTGAAAACGCCTGTTGTGGGACTCTGCAGTGAAAGTGTTTGCAGACTGCTGAATCCACACACGGGTTTAACTCTGGAAGTTGAGAGCACACGTTGACAACCGTTCTGTTAGATAGCTGCGTTTTGGATTTAGAGGCATATATTTCCCTGTGCTGACTGCTGTTTCTTCCATATGCCGGTAATGGGCTGAAAACGCTTGTTTTGGGACGCTGCAGAGAAAGTGTTTGCAGACTGCTCAATCCACACACGGGTTTAACTCTGGAAATTGAGTGCAAACATTGACAACCGTTCTGTTAGATAGCTGCGTTTTGGATTTAGAAGCAGATATTTCCCTGTGCTTATTGCTGTTTCTTCCATATGCCGGTAATGGGCTGAAAACGCCTGTTTTGGGACTCTGCAGAGAAAGTGTTTGCAGACTGCTGAATCCACACACGGTTTAACTCTGGAAGTTGAGTGCACACAATGACAACCGTTCTGTTAGATAGGTGCGTTTTGGATTTAGAAGCAGATATTTCCCTGGGCTTACTGCTGTTTCTTCCATATGCCGGTATTGGGTTGAAAACTCCTGTTTTGGGACCTGAAGATAAAGTGTTTGCAGACTGCTGATTCCACACACGGTTTAACTCTGGAAGTTGAGTGCACACATTGACAACCGTTCTGTTAGATAGCTGTGTTATGGATTTAGAAACAGACATTTCCCTGTGCTTACTGCTGTTTCTTCCATATGCCCGTAATGGGCTGAAAACGCCTGTTTTGGGACTCTGCAGAGAAAGTGTTTGCAGACTGCTGAATCCACACACGGGTTTAACTCTGGAAGTTGAGTGCACACATTGACAACCGTTCTGTTAGATAGCTGCGTTTTGGATTTAGAAGCAGATATTTCCCTGTGCTGACTGCTGTTTCTTCCATATGCCGGTAATGGGCTGAAAACTCCTGTTTTGGGACTCTGCAGAGAAAGTGTTTGAAGACTGCTGAATCCACACACGTGTTTACCTCTGGAAGTTGAGTGCACATATTGACAACCGTTCTGTTAGATATCTGCGTTTTGGATTTAGAAGCAGATATTTTTCTGTGCTGACTGCTGTTTCTTCCATATGCCAGTAATGGGCTGAAAATGCCTGTTTTGGGACTCTGTACAGAAAGTGTTTGCAGACTGCTGAATCCACACACGGGTTTAACTCTGGAAGTTGAGTGGACACATTGACAACCGTTCTGTTAGTTAGCTGCGTTTTGGATTTAGAAGCAGATATTTCCCTGTGCTTACTGCTCTTTCTTCCATATGCCGGTAATGGACTGAAAACGCCTGTTTTGGGACTCTGCAAAGAAAGTGTTTGCAGACTGCTGAATCCACACACGGTTTAACTCTGGAAGTTCAGTGCACACATTGACAACCGTTCTGTTAGATAGCTGCGTTTTGGATTTAGAAGTTGATATTTCCCTGTGCTTACTGCTGTTTCTTCCATATGCCGGTAATGGGCTGAAAACGCCTGTTTTGGGACTCTGCAGAGAAAGTGTTTGCAGACTGCTGAATCCACAAACGGGTTTAACTCTGGAAGTTGAGTGCACACATTGACAACCGTTCTGTTAGATAGCTGCGTTTTGGATTTAGAAGCAGATATTTCCCTGTGCTGACTGCTGTTTCTTCCATATGCCGGTAATGGGCTGAAAACGCCTGTTTTGTGACTCTGCAGAAAAAGTGTTTGAAGACTGCTGAATCCACACACGGGTTTAACTCTGGAAGTTGAGTGCACACGTTGACAACCGTTCTGTTAGATAGCTTCGTTTTGGATTTAGAAGCAGATATTTCCCTGTGCTTACTGCTGTTGCTTCCGTATGCCGGTAACGGGCTGAAAACGCCTGTTGTGGGACTCTGCAGAGAAAGGGTTTGCAGACTGCTGAATCCACACACGGGTTTAACTCTGGAAGTTGAGAGCACACACTGACAACCGTTCTGTTAGATAGGTGCGTTTTGGATTTAGAGGCATATATTTCCCTGTGCTTACTGCTGTTTCTTCCATATGCCGGTAATGGGCTGAAAACGCCTGTTTTGACTCTGCAGAGAAAGTGTTTGCAGACTGCTGAATCCACACACGGGTTTAACTCTGGAAATTGAGTGCACAGATTGACAACCGTTCTGTTAGATAGCTGCGTTTTGGATTTAGAAGCAGATATTTCCCTGTGCTGACTGCTGTTTCTTCCATATGCCGGGAATGGGCTGAAAACGCCTGTTTTGGGACTCTGCAGAGAAAGTGTTTGAAGACTGCTGAATCCACACACGGGTTTATCTCTGGAAGTTGAGTGCACACATTGACAACCGTTCTGTTAGATAGCTGCGTTTTGGATTTAGAAGCAGATATATCCCTGTGCTGACTGCTGTTTCTTCCATATGCCGGTAATGGGCTGAAAATGCCTGTTTTCGGACTCTCTAGAGAAAGTGTTTGCAGACTGCTGAATCCACACACGGGTTTAACTCTGGAAGTTGAGTGCACACATTGACAACTGTTCTGTTAGTTAGCTGCGTTTTGGATTTAGAAGCAGATATTTCCCTGTGCTTACTGCTGTTTCTTCCATATACCGGTAATGGGCTGAAAACGCCTGTTTTGGGACTCTGCAGAGAAAGTATTTGCAGACTGCTGAATTCACACACGGGTTTAACTCTGGAAGTTGAGTGCACACATTGACAACCGTTCTGTTAGATAGCTGCGTTTTGGATTCAGAAGCAGATATTTCCCAGTGCTGACTGCTGTTTCTTCCGTATGCCGGTAATGGGCTGAAAACGCCTGTTTTGGGACTCCGCAGAGAAAGTGTTTGAAGACTTCTGAATCCACACACGTGTTTAACTCTGGAAGTTGAGTGCACACATTGACAACCGTTCTGTTAGATATCTGCGTTTTGGATATAGAAGCAGATATTTCTCTGTGCTGACTGCTGTTTCTTCCATATGCCAGTAATGGGCTGAAAATGCCTGTTTTGGGACTCTGTACAGAAAGTGTTTGCAGACTGCTGAATCCACACACGGTTTTAACTCTGGAAGTTGAGTGCACACGTTGACAACCGTTCTGTTAGATAGCTGCGTTTTGGATTTAGAAGCAGATATTTCCCTGTGCTTACTGCTGTTTCTTCCATATGCCTGTATTGGGTTGAAAACACCTGTTTTGGGACCTGCAGAGAAAGTGTTTGCAGACTGCTGAATAAACACACGGGTTTAACTCTGGAAGTTGAGTGCACACATTGACAACCGTTCTGTTAGATAGCTGTGTTATGGATTTAGAAGCAGACATTTCCCTGTGCTTACTGCTGTTTCTTCCATATGCCGGTAATGGGCTGAAAACGCCTGTCTTGGGACTCTGCAGAGAAAGTGTTTGAAGACTGCTGAATCCACACACGTGTTTAACTCTGGAAGTTGAGTGCACACATTGACAACCGTTCTGTTAGATAGCTGCGTTTTGGATTTAGAAGCAGATATTTCTCTGTGCTGACTGCTGTTTCTTCCATATGCCGGTAATGGGCTGAAAATGCCTGTTTTGGGACTCTGTACAGAAAGTGTTTGCAGACTGCTGAATCCACACACGGGTTTCACTCTGGAAGTTGAGTGCACACATTGACAACCGTTCTGTTAGTTAGCTGCGTTTTGGATTTAGAAGCAGATATTTCCCTGTGCTTACTGCTGTTTCATCCATATGCCGGTAATGGGCTGAAAACGCCTGTTTTGGGACTCTGCAGAGAAAGGATTTGCAGACTGCTGAATCCACACACGGGTTTAACTCTGGAAGTTGAGTGCACACGTTGACAACCGTTCTGTTAGATAGCTGCGTTTTGGATTTAGAAGCAGATATTTCCCTGTGCTTACTGCTGTTGCTTCCGTATGCCGGTAATGGGCTGAAAACGCCTGTTGTGGGACTCTGCAGAGAAAGGGTTTGCAGACTGCTGAATCCACACACGGGTTTAACTCTGGAAGTTGAGAGCACACACTGACAACCGTTCTGTTAGATAGCTGCGTTTTGGATTTAGAGGCATATATTTCCCTGTGCTTACTGCTGTTTCTTCCATATGCCGGTAATGGGCTGAAAACGCCTGTTTTGACTCTGCAGAGAAAGTGTTTGCAGACTGCTGAATCCACAAACGGGTTTAACTCTGGAAGTTGAGTGAACACATTGACAACCGTTCTGTTAGATAGCTGCGTTTTGGATTTAGAAGCAGATATTTCCCTGTGCTGACTGCTGTTTCTTCCATATGCCGGGAATGGGCTGAAAACGCCTGTTTTGGGACTCTGCAGAGAAAGTGTTTGAAGACTGCTGAATCCACACACGGGTTTATCTCTGGAAGTTGAGTGCACACATTGACAACCGTTCTGTTAGATAGCTGCGTTTTGGATTTAGAAGCAGATATATCCCTGTGCTGACTGCTGTTTCTTCCATATGCCGGTAATGGGCTGAAAATGCCTGTTTTCTGACTCTGTAGAGAAAGTGTTGGCAGACTGCTGAATCCACACACGGGTTTAACTCTGGAAGTTGAGTGCACACATTGACAACTGTTCTGTTAGTTAGCTGCGTTTTGGATTTAGAAGCAGATATTTCCCTGTGCTTACTGCTGTTTCTTCCATATACCGGTAATGGGCTGAAAACGCCTGTTTTGGGACTCTGCAGAGAAAGTATTTGCAGACTGCTGAATTCACACACGGGTTTAACTCTGGAAGTTGAGTGCACACATTGACAACCGTTCTGTTAGATAGCTGCGTTTTGGATTCAGAAGCAGATATTTCCCAGTGCTGACTGCTGTTTCTTCCGTATGCCGGTAATGGGCTGAAAACGCCTGTTTTGGGACTCTGCAGAGAAAGTGTTTGAAGACTACTGAATCCACACACGTGTTTAACTCTGGAAGTTGAGTGCACACATTGACAACCGTTCTGTTAGATAGCTGCGTTTTGGATTTAGAAGCAGATATTTCTCTGTGCTGACTGCTGTTTCTTCCATATGCCGGTAATGGGCTGAAAATGCCTGTTTTGGGACTCTGTACAGAAAGTGTTTGCAGACTGCTGAATCCACACACGGGTTTAACTCTGGAAGTTGAGTGCACACGTTGACAACCGTTCTGTTAGATAGCTGCGTTTTTGATTTAGAAGCAGATATTTCCCTGTGCTGACTGCTGTTTCTTCCATATGCCTGTAATGGGCTGAAAACGCCTGTTGTGGGACTCTGCAGAGAAAGTGTTTGCAGACTGCTGAATCCATACACGGGTTTAACTCTGGAAATTGAGTACACACATTGACAACAGTTCTGTTAGATAGCTGCGTTTTGGATTTAGAAGCAGATATTTCCCTGTGCTTACTGCTGTTTCTTCCATATGCCGGTAATGGGCTGAAAACGCCTGTTTTGGGACTCTGCAGAGAAAGTGTTTGCAGACTGCTGAATCCACACACGGTTTAACTCTGGAAGATGAGTGCACACAATGACAACCGTTCTGTTAGATAGCTGCGTTTTGGATTTAGAAGCAGATATTTCCCTGTGCTTACTGCTCTTTCTTCCATATGCCGGTATTGGGTTGAAAACGCCTGTTTTGGGACCAGCAGAGAAAGTGTTTGGAGACTGCTGAATCCACACAAGGGTTTACCTCTGGAAGTTGAGTGCACACATTGACAACCGTTCTGTTAGACAGCTGTGTTATGGATTTAGAAGCAGACATTTCCCTGTGCTTACTGCTGTTTCTTCCATATGCCGGTAATGGGCTGAAAACGCCTGTTTTGGGACTCTGCAGAGAAAGTGTTTGCAGACTGCTGAATCCACAAACGGGTTTAACTCTGGAAGTTGAGTGCACACATTGACAAACGTTCTGTTAGATAGCTGCGTTTTGGATTTAGAAGCAGATATTTCCCTGTGCTGACTGCTGTTTATTCCATATGCCGGTAATGGGCTGAAAACGCCTGTTTTGGGACTCTGCAGAGAAAGTGTTTGAAGACTGCTGAATCCACACACGTGTTAAACTCTGGAAGTTGAGTGCACACATTGACAACCGTTCTGTTAGATAGCTGCGTTTTGGATTTAGAAGCAGATATTTCTCTGTGCTGACTGCTGTTTCTTCCATATGCCAGTAATGGGCTGAAAATGCCTGTTTTGGGACTCTGTACAGAAAGTGTTTGCAGACTGCTGAATCCACACACGGGTTTAACTCTGGAAGTTGAGTGCACACATTGACAACCGTTCTGTTAGATAGCTGCGTTTTGGATTTAGAAGCATATATTTCCCTGTGCTTGCTGCTGTTTCTTCCATATGCGGGTAATGGGCTGAAAACGCCTGTTTTGGGACTCTGCAGAGAAAGTGTTTGCTGACTGTTGAATCCACACACGGGTTTAACTCTGGAAGTTGAGTGCACACATTGACAACCGTTCTGTTAGAGAGCTGCGTTATGGATGTAGAATCAGATATTTCCCTGTGCTGACTGCTGTTTCTTCCATATGCCGGTAATGGGCTGAAAACGCCTGTTTTGGGACTCTGCAGAGAAAGTGTTTGCACACTGCTGAATTCACACACGGTTTAAACTCTGGAAGTTGAGTGCACACATTGACAACCGTTCTGTTAGATAGCTGCATTTTGGATTTAGAAGCATATATTTCCCTGTGCTTACTGCTGTTTCTTCCATATACCGGTAATGGGCTGAAAACGCCTGTTTTGGGACTCTGCAGAGAAAGTGTTTGCAGACTGCTGAATCCACACACGGGTTTAACTCTGGAAGTTGAGTGCACACATTGACAACCGTTCTGTTAGATAGCTGCGTTTTGGATTTAGAAGCAGATATTTCCCTGTGCTGACTGCTGTTTCTTCCATATGCCGGTAATGGGCTGAAAACGCCTGTTTTGGGACTCTGCAGAAAAAGTGTTTGAAGACTGCTGAATCCACACACGTGTTTATCTCTGGAAGTTGAGTGCACACATTGACAACCTTTCTGTTAGATATCTGCGTTTTGGATTTAGAAGCAGATATTTCTCTGTGCTGACTGCTGTTTCTTCCATATGCCGGTAATGGGCTGAAAATGCCTGTTTTAGGACTCTGTAGAGAAAGTGTTGGCACACTGCTGAATCCACACACGGGTTTAACTCTGGAAGTTGAGTGCACACATTGACAACTGTTCTGTTAGTTAGCTGCGTTTTGGATTCAGAAGCAGATATTTCCCTGTGCTTACTGCTGTTTCTTCCATATGCCGGTAATGGGCTGAAAACGCCTGTTTTGGGACTCTGCAGAGAAACTATTTGCAGACTGCTGAATCAACACATGGGTTTAACTCTGGAAGTTGAGTGCACACGTTGACAACCGTTCTGTTAGATAGCTGCGTTTTGGATTTAGAAGCAGATATATCCCTGTTCTGATTGCTGTTTCTTCCATATGCCGGTAATGGGCTGAAAACGCCTGTTGTGGGACTCTGCAGAGAAATTGTTTGCAGACTGCTGAATCCACACACGGGTTTAACTCTGGAAATTGAGTGCACACATTGACAACCGTTCTGTTAGATAGCTGCGTTTTGGATTTATAAGCAGATATTTCCCTGTGCTTACTGCTGTTTCTTCCATATGCCAGTAATGGGCTGAAAATGCCTGTTTTGGGACTCTGCAGAGAAAGAGTTTGCAGACTGCTGATTCCACACACGGGTTTAACTCTGGAAGTTGAGTGCACACAATGACAACCGTTCTCTTAGATATCTGCGTTTTGGATTTAGAAGCAGATATTTCCCTGTGCTTACTGCTGTTTCTTCCATATGCCTGTATTGGGTTGAAAACACCTGTTTTGGGACCTGCAGAGAAAGTGTTTGCAGACTGCTGAATAAACACACGGGTTTAACTCTGGAAGTTGAGTGCACACATTGACAACCGTTCTGTTAGATAGCTGTGTTATGGATTTAGAAGCAGACATTTCCCTGTGCTTACTGCTGTTTCTTCCATATGCCGGTAATGGGCTGAAAACGCCTGTCTTGGGACTCTGCAGAGAAAGTGTTTGAAGACTGCTGAATCCACACACGTGTTTAACTCTGGAAGTTGAGTGCACACATTGACAACCGTTCTGTTAGATAGCTGCGTTTTGGATTTAGAAGCAGATATTTCTCTGTGCTGACTGCTGTTTCTTCCATATGCCAGTAATGGGCTGAAAATGCCTGTTTTGGGACTCTGTACAGAAAGTGTTTGCAGACTGCTGAATCCACACACGGGTTTAACTCTGGAAGTTGAGTGCACACGTTGACAACCGTTCTGTTAGATAGCTGCGTTTTTGATTTAGAAGCAGATATTTCCCTGTGCTGACTGCTGTTTCTTCCATATGCCTGTAATGGGCTGAAAACGCCTGTTGTGGGACTCTGCAGAGAAAGTGTTTGCAGACTGCTGAATCCATACACGGGTTTAAATCTGGAAATTGAGTACACACATTGACAACCGTTCTGTTAGATAGCTGCGTTTTGGATTTAGAAGCAGATATTTCCCTGTGCTTACTGCTGTTTCTTCCATATGCCGGTAATGGGCTGAAAACGCCTGTTTTGGGACTCTGCAGAGAAAGTGTTTGCAGACTGCTGAATCCACACACGGTTTAACTCTGGAAGTTGAGTGCACACAATGACAACCGTTCTGTTAGATAGCTGCGTTTTGGATTTAGAAGCAGATATTTCCCTGTGCTTACTGCTGTTTCTTCCATATGCCGGTATTGGGTTGAAAACGCCTGTTTTGGGACCTGCAGAGAAAGTGTTTGGAGACTGCTGAATCCACACACGGGTTTACCTCTGGAAGTTGAGTGCACACATTGACAACCGTTCTGTTAGACAGCTGTGTTATGGATTTAGAAGCAGACATTTCCCTGTGCTTACTGCTGTTTCTTCCATATGCCGGTAATGGGCTGAAAACGCCTGTTTTGGGACTCTGCAGAGAAAGTGTTTGCAGACTGCTGAATCCACAAACGGGTTTAACTCTGGAAGTTGAGTGCACACATTGACAAACGTTCTGTTAGAGAGCTGCGTTTTGGATTTAGAAGCAGATATTTCCCTGTGCTGACTACTGTTTATTCCATATGCCGGTAATGGGCTGAAAACGCCTGTTTTGGGACTCTGCAGAGAAAGTGTTTGAAGACTGCTGAATCCACACACGTGTTAAACTCTGGAAGTTGAGTGCACACATTGACAACCGTTCTGTTAGATAGCTGCGTTTTGGATTTAGAAGCAGATATTTCTCTGTGCTGACTGCTGTTTCTTCCATATGCCAGTAATGGGCTGAAAATGCCTGTTTTGGGACTCTGTACAGAAAGTGTTTGCAGACTGCTGAATCCACACACGGGTTTAACTCTGGAAGTTGAGTGCACACATTGACAACCGTTCTGTTAGATAGCTGCGTTTTGGATTTAGAAGCATATATTTCCCTGTGCTTGCTGCTGTTTCTTCCATATGCGGGTAATGGGCTGAAAACGCCTGTTTTGGGACTCTGCAGAGAAAGTGTTCGCTGACTGTTGAATCCACACACGGTTTTAACTCTGGAAGTTGAGTGCACACATTGACAACCGTTCTGTTAGAGAGCTGCGTTATGGATGTAGAATCAGATATTTCCCTGTGCTGACTGCTGTTTCTTCCATATGCCGGTAATGGGCTGAAAACGCCTGTTTTGGGACTCTGCAGAGAAAGTGTTTGCACACTGCTGAATTCACACACGGTTTAAACTCTGGAAGTTGAGTGCACACATTGACAACCGTTCTGTTAGATAGCTGCGTTTTGGATTTAGAAGCATATATTTCCCTGTGCTTACTGCTGTTTCTTCCATATACCGGTAAAGGGCTGAAAACGCCTGTTTTGGGACTCTGCAGAGAAAGTGTTTGCAGACTGCTGAATCCACAAACGGGTTTAACTATGGAAGTTGGGTGCACACATTGACAACCGTTCTGTTAGATAGCTGCGTTTTGGATTTAGAAGCAGATACTTCCCTGTGCTGACTGCTGTTTCTTCCATATGCCGGTAATGGGCTGAAAACGCCTGTTTTGGGACTCTGCAGATAAGTGTTTGAAGACTGCTGAATCCACACACGTGTTTATCTCTGGAAGTTGAGTGCACACATTGACAACCTTTCTGTTCGATATCTGCGTTTTGGATTTAGAAGCAGATATTTCTCTGTGCTGACTGCTGTTTCTTCCATATGCCGGTAATGGGCTGAAAATGCCTGTTTTAGGACTCTGTAGAGAAAGTGTTGGCACACTGCTGAATCCACACACGGGTTTAACTCTGGAAGTTGAGTGCACACATTGACAACTGTTCTGTTAGTTAGCTGCGTTTTGGATTCAGAAGCACATATTTCCCTGTGCTTACTGCTGTTTCTTCCATATGCCGGTAATGGGCTGAAAACGCCTGTTTTGGGACTCTGCAGAGAAACTATTTGCAGACTGCTGAATCAACACATGGGTTTAACTCTGGAAGTTGAGTGCACACGTTGACAACCGCTCTGTTAGATAGCTGCGTTTTGGATTTAGAAGCAGATATATCCCTGTTCTGATTGCTGTTTCTTCCATATGCCGGTAATGGGCTGAAAACGCCTGTTGTGGGACTCTGCAGAGAAATTGTTTGCAGACTGCTGAATCCACACACGGATTTAACTCTGGAAATTGAGTGCACACATTGACAACCGTTCTGTTAGATAGCTGCGTTTTGGATTTATAAGCAGATATTTCCCTGTGCTGACTGCTGTTTCTTCCATATGCCAGTAATGGGCTGAAAATGCCTGTTTTGGGACTCTGCAGAGAAAGAGTTTGCAGACTGCTGATTCCACACACGGGTTTAACTCTGGAAGTTGAGTGCACACAATGACAACCGTTCTCTTAGATATCTGCGTTTTGGATTTAGAAGCAGATATTTCCCTGTGCTTACTGCTGTTTCTTCCATATGCCTGTATTGGGTTGAAAACACCTGTTTTGGGACCTGCAGAGAAAGTGTTTGCAGACTGCTGAATAAACACACGGGTTTAACTCTGGAAGTTGAGTGCACACGTTGACAACCGTTCTGTTAGATAGCTGTGTTATGGATTTAGAAGCAGACATTTCCCTGTGCTTACTGCTGTTTCTTCCATATGCCGGTAATGGGCTGAAAACGCCTGTCTTGGGACTCTGCAGAGAAAGTGTTTGAAGACTGCTGAATCCACACACGTGTTTAACTCTGGAAGTTGAGTGCACACATTGACAACCGTTCTGTTAGATAGCTGCGTTTTGGATTTAGAAGCAGATATTTCTCTGTGCTGACTGCTGTTTCTTCCATATGCCAGTAATGGGCTGAAAATGCCTGTTTTGGGACTCTGTACAGAAAGTGTTTGCAGACTGCTGAATCCACACACGGGTTTAACTCTGGAAGTTGAGTGCACACGTTGACAACCGTTCTGTTAGATAGCTGCGTTTTTGATTTAGAAGCAGATATTTCCCTGTGCTGACTGCTGTTTCTTCCATATGCCTGTAATGGGCTGAAAACGCCTGTTGTGGGACTCTGCAGAGAAAGTGTTTGCAGACTGCTGAATCCATACACGGGTTTAAATCTGGAAATTGAGTACACACATTGACAACCGTTCTGTTAGATAGCTGCGTTTTGGATTTAGAAGCAGATATTTCCCTGTGCTGACTGCTGTTTCTTCCATATGCCGGTAATGGGCTGAAAACGCCTGTTTTGGGACTCTGCAGAGAAAGTGTTTGCAGACTGCTGAATCCACACACGGTTTAACTCTGGAAGTTGAGTGCACACAATGACAACCGTTCTGTTAGATAGCTGCGTTTTGGATTTAGAAGCAGATATTTCCCTGTGCTTACTGCTCTTTCTTCCATATGCCGGTATTGGGTTGAAAACGCCTGTTTTGGGACCTGCAGAGAAAGTGTTTGGAGACTGCTGAATCCACACACGGGTTTACCTCTGGAAGTTGAGTGCACACATTGACAACCGTTCTGTTAGACAGCTGTGTTATGGATTTAGAAGCAGACATTTCCCTGTGCTTACTGCTGTTTCTTCCATATGCCGGTAATGGGCTGAAAACGCCTGTTTTGGGACTCTGCAGAGAAAGTGTTTGCAGACTGCTGAATCCACAAACGGGTTTAACTCTGGAAGTTGAGTGCACACATTGACAAACGTTCTGTTAGATAGCTGCGTTTTGGATTTAGAAGCAGATATTTCCCTGTGCTGACTGCTGTTTATTCCATATGCCGGTAATGGGCTGAAAACGCCTGTTTTGGGACTCTGCAGAGAAAGTGTTTGAAGACTGCTGAATCCACACACGTGTTAAACTCTGGAAGTTGAGTGCACACATTGACAACCGTTCTGTTAGATAGCTGCGTTTTGGATTTAGAAGCAGATATTTCTCTGTGCTGACTGCTGTTTCTTCCATATGCCAGTAATGGGCTGAAAATGCCTGTTTTGGGACTCTGTACAGAAAGTGTTTGCAGACTGCTGAATCCACACACGGGTTTAACTCTGGAAGTTGAGTGCACACATTGACAACCGTTCTGTTAGATAGCTGCGTTTTGGATTTAGAAGCATATATTTCCCTGTGCTTGCTGCTGTTTCTTCCATATGCGGGTAATGGGCTGAAAACGCCTGTTTTGGGACTCTGCAGAGAAAGTGTTCGCTGACTGTTGAATCCACACACGGTTTTAACTCTGGAAGTTGAGTGCACACATTGACAACCGTTCTGTTAGAGAGCTGCGTTATGGATGTAGAATCAGATATTTCCCTGTGCTGACTGCTGTTTCTTCCATATGCCGGTAATGGGCTGAAAACGCCTGTTTTGGGACTCTGCAGAGAAAGTGTTTGCACACTGCTGAATTCACACACGGTTTAAACTCTGGAAGTTGAGTGCACACATTGACAACCGTTCTGTTAGATAGCTGCGTTTTGGATTTAGAAGCATATATTTCCCTGTGCTTACTGCTGTTTCTTCCATATACCGGTAAAGGGCTGAAAACGCCTGTTTTGGGACTCTGCAGAGAAAGTGTTTGCAGACTGCTGAATCCACAAACGGGTTTAACTATGGAAGTTGGGTGCACACATTGACAACCGTTCTGTTAGATAGCTGCGTTTTGGATTTAGAAGCAGATACTTCCCTGTGCTGACTGCTGTTTCTTCCATATGCCGGTAATGGGCTGAAAACGCCTGTTTTGGGACTCTGCAGAAAAAGTGTTTGAAGACTGCTGAATCCACACACGTGTTTATCTCTGGAAGTTGAGTGCACACATTGACAACCTTTCTGTTCGATATCTGCGTTTTGGATTTAGAAGCAGATATTTCTCTGTGCTGACTGCTGTTTCTTCCATATGCCGGTAATGGGCTGAAAATGCCTGTTTTAGGACTCTGTAGAGAAAGTGTTGGCACACTGCTGAATCCACACACGGGTTTAACTCTGGAAGTTGAGTGCACACATTGACAACTGTTCTGTTAGTTAGCTGCGTTTTGGATTCAGAAGCAGATATTTCCCTGTGCTTACTGCTGTTTCTTCCATATGCCGGTAATGGGCTGAAAACGCCTGTTTTGGGACTCTGCAGAGAAACTATTTGCAGACTGCTGAATCAACACATGGGTTTAACTCTGGAAGTTGAGTGCACACGTTGAAAACCGTTCTGTTAGATAGCTGCGTTTTGGATTTAGAAGCAGATATATCCCTGTTCTGACTGCTGTTTCTTCCATATGCCGGTAATGGGCTGAAAACGCCTGTTGTGGGACTCTGCAGAGAAATTGTTTGCAGACTGCTGAATCCACACACGGGTTTAACTCTGGAAATTGAGTGCACACATTGACAACCGTTCTGTTAGATAGCTGCGTTTTGGATTTAGAAGCAGATATTTCCCTGTGCTTACTGCTGTTTCTTCCATATGCCAGTAATGGGCTGAAAATGCCTGTTTTGGGACTCTGCAGAGAAAGAGTTTGCAGACTGCTGATTCCACACACGGGTTTAACTCTGGAAGTTGAGTGCACACAATGACAACCGTTCTCTTAGATAGCTGCGTTTTGGATTTAGAAGCAGATATTTCCCTGTGCTTACAGCTGTTTCTTCCATATGCCTGTATTGGGTTGAAAACACCTGTTTTGGGACCTGCAGAGAAAGTGTTTGCAGACTGCTGAATAAACACACGGGTTTAACTCTGGAAGTTGAGTGCGCACATTGACAACCGTTCTGTTAGATAGCTGTGTTATGGTTTTAGAAGCAGACATTTCCCTGTGCTTACTGCTGTTTCTTCCATATGCCTGTAATGGGTTGAAAACACCTGTTTTGGGACTCTGCAGAGAAAGTGTTTGAAGACTGCTGAATCCACACACGTGTTTAACTCTGGAAGTTGAGTGCACACATTGACAACCGTTCTGTTAGATATCTCCGTTTTGGATTTAGAAGCAGATATTTCTCTGTGCTGACTGCTGTTTCTTCCATATGCCGGTAATGGGCTGAAAATGCCTGTTTTGGGACTCTGTACAGAAAGTGTTTGCAGACTGCTGAATCCACACACGGGTTTAACTCTGGAAGTTGAGTGCACACATTGACAACCGTTCTGTTAGTTAGCTGCGTTTTGGATTTAGAAGCAGATATTTCCCTGTGCTTACTGCTGTTTCATCCATATGCCGGTAATGGGCTGAAAACGCCTGTTTTGGGACTCTGCAGAGAAATGATTTGCAGACTGCTGAATCCACACACGGGTTTAACTCTGGAAGTTGAGTGCACACATTGACAACCGTTCTGTTAGATAGCTGCGTTTTGGATTTAGAAGCAGATATTTCCCTGTGCTTACTGCTGTTGCTTCCGTATGCCGGTAATGGGCTGAAAACGCCTGTTGTGGGACTCTGCAGAGAAAGGGTTTGCAGACTGCTGAATCCACACACGGGTTTAACTCTGGAAGTTGAGAGCACACACTGACAACCGTTCTGTTAGATAGCTGCGTTTTGGATTTAGAGGCATATATTTCCCTGTGCTTACTGCTGTGTCTTCCATATGCCGGTAATGGGCTGAAAACGCCTGTTTTGACTCTGCAGAGAAAGTGTTTGCAGACTGCTGAATCCACAAACGGGTTTAACTCTGGTAGTTGAGTGAACACATTGACAACCGTTCTGTTAGATAGCTGCGTTTTGGATTTAGAAGCAGATATTTCCCTGTGCTGACTGCTGTTTCTTCCATATGCCGGGAATGGGCTGAAAACGCCTGTTTTGGGACTCTGCAGAGAAAGTGTTTGCAGACTGCTGAATCCACACACGGGTTTATCTCTGGAAGTTGAGTGCACACATTGACAACCGTTCTGTTAGATAGCTGCGTTTTGGATTTAGAAGCAGATATATCCCTGTGCTGACTGCTGTTTCTTCCATATGCCGGTAATGGGCTGAAAATGCCTGTTTTCGGACTCTGTAGAGAAAGTGTTGGCAGACTGCTGAATCCAGACACGGGTTTAACTCTGGAAGTTGAGTGCACACATTGACAACTGTTCTGTTAGTTAGCTGCGTTTTGGATTTAGAAGCAGATATTTCCCTGTGCTTACTGCTGTTTCTTCCATATACCGGTAATGGGCTGAAAACGCCTGTTTTGGGACTCTGCAGAGAAAGTATTTGCAGACTGCTGAATTCACACACGGGTTTAACTCTGGAAGTTGAGTGCACACATTGACAACCGTTCTGTTAGATAGCTGCGTTTTGGATTTAGAAGCAGATATTTCCCTGTGCTGACTGCTGTTTCTTCCGTATGCCGGTAATGGGCTGAAAACGCCTGTTTTGGGACTCTGCAGAGAAAGTGTTTGAAGACTTCTGAATTCACACACGTGTTTAACTCTGGAAGTTGAGTGCACACATTGACAACCGTTCTGTTAGATAGCTGCGTTTTGGATTTAGAAGCAGATATTTCTCTGTGCTGACTGCTGTTTCTTCCATATGCCAGTAATGGGCTGAAAATGCCTGTTTTGGGACTCTGTACAGAAAGTGATTGCAGACTGCTGAATCCACACACGGGTTTAACTCTGGAAGTTGAGTGCACACGTTGACAACCGTTCTGTTAGATAGCTGCGTTTTTGATTTAGAAGCAGATATTTCCCTGTGCTGACTGCTGTTTCTTCCATATGCCTGTAATGGGCTGAAAACGCCTGTTGTGGGACTCTGCAGAGAAAGTGTTTGCAGACTGCTGAATCCATACACGGGTTTAACTCTGGAAATTGAGTGCACACATTGACAACCGTTCTGTTAGATAGCTGCGTTTTGGATTTACAAGCAGATATATCCCTGTTCTGATTGCTGTTTCTTCCGTATGCCGGTAATGGGCTGAAAACGCCTGTTGTGGGACTCTGCAGAGAAATTGTTTGCAGACTGCAGAATCCACACACGGGTTTAACTCTGGAAATTGAGTGCACACATTGACAACCGTTCTGTTAGATAGCTGCGTTTTGGATTTATAAGCAGATATTTCCCTGTGCTTACTGCTGTTTCTTCCATATGCCAGTAATGGGCTGAAAATGCCTGTTTTGGGACTCTGCAGAGAAAGAGTTTGCAGACTGCTGATTCCACACACGGGTTTAACTCTGGAAGTTGAGTGCACACAATGACAACCGTTCTCTTAGATAGCTGCGTTTTGGATTTAGAAGCAGATATTTCCCTGTGCTTACTGCTGTTTCTTCCATATGCCTGTATTGGGATGAAAACACCTGTTTTGGGACCTGCAGAGAAAGTGTTTGCAGACTGCTGAATAAACACACGGGTTTAACTCTGGAAGTTGAGTGCACACATTGACAACCGTTCTGTTAGATAGCTGTGTTATGGATTTAGAAGCAGACATTTCCCTGTGCTTACTGCTGTTTCTTCCATATGCCGGTAATGGGCTGAAAACGCCTGTCTTGGGACTCTGCAGAGAAAGTGTTTGCAGACTGCTGAATCCACACACGGGTTTAACTCTGGAAGTTGAGTGCACACATTGACAACCGTTCTGTTAGATATCTCCGTTTTGGATTTAGAAGCAGATATTTCTCTGTGCTGACTGCTGTTTCTTCCATATGCCGGTAATGGGCTGAAAATGCCTGTTTTGGGACTCTGTACAGAAAGTGTTTGCAGACTGCTGAATCCACACACGGGTTTAACTCTGGAAGTTGAGTGCACACATTGACAACCGTTCTGTTAGATAGCTGCGTTTTGGATTCAGAAGCAGATATTTCCCTGTGCTGACTGCTGTTTCTTCCGTATGCCGGTAATGGGCTGAAAACGCCTGTTTTGTGACTCTGCAGAGAAAGTGTTTGAAGACTTCTGAATCCACACACGTGTTTAACTCTGGAAGTTGAGTGCACACATTGACAACCGTTCTGTTAGATAGCTGCGTTTTGGATTTAGAAGCAGATATTTCTCTGTGCTGACTGCTGTTTCTTCCATATGCCAGTAATGGGCTGAAAATGCCTGTTTTGGGACTCTGTACAGAAAGTGTTTGCAGACTGCTGAATCCACACACGGGTTTAACTCTGGAAGTTGAGTGAACACATTGACAACCGTTCTGTTAGATAGCTGCGTTTTGGATTTAGAAGCATATATTTCCCTGTGCTTGCTGCTGTTTCTTCCATATGCGGGTAATGGGCTGAAAACGCCTGTTTTGGGACTCTGCAGAGAAAGTTTTCGCTGACTGTTGAATCCACACACGGGTTTAACTCTGGAAGTTGAGTGCACACATTGACAACCGTTCTGTTAGAGAGCTGCGTTATGGATGTAGAATCAGATATTTCCCTGTGCTGACTGCTGTTTCTTCCATATGCCGGTAATGGGCTGAAAACGCCTGTTTTGGGACTCTGCAGAGAAAGTGTTTGCACACTGCTGAATTCACACACGGTTTAAACTCTGGAAGTTGAGTGCACACATTGACAACCGTTCTGTTAGATAGCTGCGTTTTGGATTTAGAAGCATATATTTCCCTGTGCTTACTGCTGTTTCTTCCATATACCGGTAAAGGGCTGAAAACGCCTGTTTTGGGACTCTGCAGAGAATGTGTTTGCAGACTGCTGAATCCACAAACGGGTTTAACTATGGAAGTTGGGTGCACACATTGACAACCGTTCTGTTAGATAGCTGCGTTTTGGATTTAGAAGCAGATATTTCTCTGTGCTGACTGCTGTTTCTTCCATATGCCGGTAATGGGCTGAAAATGCCTGTTTTAGGACTCTGTAGAGAAAGTGTTGGCACAGTGCTGAATCCACACACGGGTTTAACTCTGGAAGTTGAGTGCACACATTGACAACTGTTCTGTTAGTTAGCTGCGTTTTGGATTCAGAAGCAGATATTTCCCTGTGCTTACTGCTGTTTCTTCCATATGCCGGTAATGGGCTGAAAACGCCTGTTTTGGGACTCTGCAGAGAAACTATTTGCAGACTGCTGAATCAACACATGGGTTTAACTCTGGAAGTTGAGTGCACACGTTGAAAACCGTTCTGTTAGATAGCTGCGTTTTGGATTTAGAAGCAGATATATCCCTGTTCTGACTGCTGTTTCTTCCATATGCCGGTAATGGGCTGAAAACGCCTGTTGTGGGACTCTGCAGAGAAATTGTTTGCAGACTGCTGAATCCACACACGGGTTTAACTCTGGAAATTGAGTGCACACATTGACAACCGTTCTGTTAGATAGCTGCGTTTTGGATTTAGAAGCAGATATTTCCCTGTGCTTACTGCTGTTTCTTCCATATGCCAGTAATGGGCTGAAAATGCCTGTTTTGGGACTCTGCAGAGAAAGAGTTTGCAGACTGCTGATTCCACACACGGGTTTAACTCTGGAAGTTGAGTGCACACAATGACAACCGTTCTCTTAGATAGCTGCGTTTTGGATTTAGAAGCAGATATTTCCCTGTGCTTACAGCTGTTTCTTCCATATGCCTGTATTGGGTTGAAAACACCTGTTTTGGGACCTGCAGAGAAAGTGTTTGCAGATTGCTGAATAAACACACGGGTTTAACTCTGGAAGTTGAGTGCGCACATTGACAACCGTTCTGTTAGATAGCTGTGTTATGGTTTTAGAAGCAGACATTTCCCTGTGCTTACTGCTGTTTCTTCCATATGCCTGTAATGGGTTGAAAACACCTGTTTTGGGACTCTGCAGAGAAAGTGTTTGAAGACTGCTGAATCCACACACGTGTTTAACTCTGGAAGTTGAGTGCACACATTGACAACCGTTCTGTTAGATATCTCCGTTTTGGATTTAGAAGCAGATATTTCTCTGTGCTGACTGCTGTTTCTTCCATATGCCGGTAATGGGCTGAAAATGCCTGTTTTGGGACTCTGTACAGAAAGTGTTTGCAGACTGCTGAATCCACACACGGGTTTAACTCTGGAAGTTGAGTGCACACATTGACAACCGTTCTGTTAGTTAGCTGCGTTTTGGATTTAGAAGCAGATATTTCCCTGTGCTTACTGCTGTTTCATCCATATGCCGGTAATGGGCTGAAAACGCCTGTTTTGGGACTCTGCAGAGAAAGGATTTGCAGACTGCTGAATCCACACACGGGTTTAACTCTGGAAGTTGAGTGCACACGTTGACAACCGTTCTGTTAGATAGCTGCGTTTTGGATTTAGAAGCAGATATTTCCCTGTGCTTACTGCTGTTGCTTCCGTATGCCGGTAATGGGCTGAAAACGCCTGTTGTGGGACTCTGCAGAGAAAGGGTTTGCAGACTGCTGAATCCACACACGGGTTTAACTCTGGAAGTTGAGAGCACACACTGACAACCGTTCTGTTAGATAGCTGCGTTTTGGATTTAGAGGCATATATTTCCCTGTGCTTACTGCTGTGTCTTCCATATGCCGGTAATGGGCTGAAAACGCCTGTTTTGACTCTGCAGAGAAAGTGTTTGCAGACTGCTGAATCCACAAACGGGTTTAACTCTGGTAGTTGAGTGAACACATTGACAACCGTTCTGTTAGATAGCTGCGTTTTGGATTTAGAAGCAGATATTTCCCTGTGCTGACTGCTGTTTCTTCCATATGCCGGGAATGGGCTGAAAACGCCTGTTTTGGGACTCTGCAGAGAAAGTGTTTGAAGACTGCTGAATCCACACACGGGTTTATCTCTGGAAGTTGAGTGCACACATTGACAACCGTTCTGTTAGATAGCTGCGTTTTGGATTTAGAAGCAGATATATCCCTGTGCTGACTGCTGTTTCTTCCATATGCCGGTAATGGGCTGAAAATGCCTGTTTTCGGACTCTGTAGAGAAAGTGTTGGCAGACTGCTGAATCCAGACACGGGTTTAACTCTGGAAGTTGAGTGCACACATTGACAACTGTTCTGTTAGTTAGCTGCGTTTTGGATTTAGAAGCAGATATTTCCCTGTGCTTACTGCTGTTTCTTCCATATACCGGTAATGGGCTGAAAACGCCTGTTTTGGGACTCTGCAGAGAAAGTATTTGCAGACTGCTGAATTCACACACGGGTTTAACTCTGGAAGTTGAGTGCACACATTGACAACCGTTCTGTTAGATAGCTGCGTTTTGGATTTAGAAGCAGATATTTCCCTGTGCTGACTGCTGTTTCTTCCGTATGCCGGTAATGGGCTGAAAACGCCTGTTTTGGGACTCTGCAGAGAAAGTGTTTGAAGACTTCTGAATTCACACACGTGTTTAACTCTGGAAGTTGAGTGCACACATTGACAACCGTTCTGTTAGATAGCTGCGTTTTGGATTTAGAAGCAGATATTTCTCTGTGCTGACTGCTGTTTCTTCCATATGCCAGTAATGGGCTGAAAATGCCTGTTTTGGGACTCTGTACAGAAAGTGTTTGCAGACTGCTGAATCCACACACGGGTTTAACTCTGGAAGTTGAGTGCACACGTTGACAACCGTTCTGTTAGATAGCTGCGTTTTTGATTTAGAAGCAGATATTTCCCTGTGCTGACTGCTGTTTCTTCCATATGCCTGTAATGGGCTGAAAACGCCTGTTGTGGGACTCTGCAGAGAAAGTGTTTGCAGACTGCTGAATCCATACACGGGTTTAACTCTGGAAATTGAGTGCACACATTGACAACCGTTCTGTTAGATAGCTGCGTTTTGGATTTACAAGCAGATATATCCCTGTTCTGATTGCTGTTTCTTCCGTATGCCGGTAATGGGCTGAAAACGCCTGTTGTGGGACTCTGCAGAGAAATTGTTTGCAGACTGCAGAATCCACACACGGGTTTAACTCTGGAAATTGAGTGCACACATTGACAACCGTTCTGTTAGATAGCTGCGTTTTGGATTTATAAGCAGATATTTCCCTGTGCTTACTGCTGTTTCTTCCATATGCCAGTAATGGGCTGAAAATGCCTGTTTTGGGACTCTGCAGAGAAAGAGTTTGCAGACTGCTGATTCCACACACGGGTTTAACTCTGGAAGTTGAGTGCACACAATGACAACCGTTCTCTTAGATAGCTGCGTTTTGGATTTAGAAGCAGATATTTCCCTGTGCTTACTGCTGTTTCTTCCATATGCCTGTATTGGGATGAAAACACCTGTTTTGGGACCTGCAGAGAAAGTGTTTGCAGACTGCTGAATAAACACACGGGTTTAACTCTGGAAGTTGAGTGCACACATTGACAACCGTTCTGTTAGATAGCTGTGTTATGGATTTAGAAGCAGACATTTCCCTGTGCTTACTGCTGTTTCTTCCATATGCCGGTAATGGGCTGAAAACGCCTGTCTTGGGACTCTGCAGAGAAAGTGTTTGAAGACTGCTGAATCCACACACGTGTTTAACTCTGGAAGTTGAGTGCACACATTGACAACCGTTCTGTTAGATATCTCCGTTTTGGATTTAGAAGCAGATATTTCTCTGTGCTGACTGCTGTTTCTTCCATATGCCGGTAATGGGCTGAAAATGCCTGTTTTGGGACTCTGTACAGAAAGTGTTTGCAGACTGCTGAATCCACACACGGGTTTAACTCTGGAAGTTGAGTGCACACATTGACAACCGTTCTGTTAGATAGCTGCGTTTTGGATTCAGAAGCAGATATTTCCCTGTGCTGACTGCTGTTTCTTCCGTATGCCGGTAATGGGCTGAAAACGCCTGTTTTGAGACTCTGCAGAGAAAGTGTTTGAAGACTTCTGAATCCACACACGTGTTTAACTCTGGAAGTTGAGTGCACACATTGACAACCGTTCTGTTAGATAGCTGCGTTTTGGATTTAGAAGCAGATATTTCTCTGTGCTGACTGCTGTTTCTTCCATATGCCAGTAATGGGCTGAAAATGCCTGTTTTGGGACTCTGTACAGAAAGTGTTTGCAGACTGCTGAATCCACACACGGGTTTAACTCTGGAAGTTGAGTGCACACATTGACAACCGTTCTGTTAGATAGCTGCGTTTTGGATTTAGAAGCATATATTTCCCTGTGCTTGCTGCTGTTTCTTCCATATGCGGGTAATGGGCTGAAAACGCCTGTTTTGGGACTCTGCAGAGAAAGTGTTCGCTGACTGTTGAATCCACACACGGGTTTAACTCTGGAAGTTGAGTGCACACATTGACAACCGTTCTGTTAGAGAGCTGCGTTATGGATGTAGAATCAGATATTTCCCTGTGCTGACTGCTGTTTCTTCCATATGCCGGTAATGGGCTGAAAACGCCTGTTTTGGGACTCTGCAGAGAAAGTGTTTGCACACTGCTGAATTCACACACGGTTTAAACTCTGGAAGTTGAGTGCACACATTGACAACCGTTCTGTTAGATAGCTGCGTTTTGGATTTAGAAGCATATATTTCCCTGTGCTTACTGCTGTTTCTTCCATATACCGGTAATGGGCTGAAAACGCCTGTTTTGGGACTCTGCAGAGAAAGTGTTTGCAGACTGCTGAATCCACAAACGGGTTTAACTATGGAAGTTGGGTGCACACATTGACAACCGTTCTGTTAGATAGCTGCGTTTTGGATTTAGAAGCAGATACTTCCCTGTGCTGACTGCTGTTTCTTCCATATGCCGGTAATGGGCTGAAAACGCCTGTTTTGGGACTCTGCAGAAAAAGTGTTTGAAGACTGCTGAATCCACACACGTGTTTATCTCTGGAAGTTGAGTGCACACATTGACAACCTTTCTGTTAGATATCTGCGTTTTGGATTTAGAAGCAGATATTTCTCTGTGCTGACTGCTGTTTCTTCCATATGCCGGTAATGGACTGAAAATGCCTGTTTTACGACTCTGTAGAGAAAGTGTTGGCACACTGCTGGATCCACACACGGGTTTAACTCTGGAAGTTGAGTGCACACATTGACAACTGTTCTGTTAGTTAGCTGCGTTTTGGATTCAGAAGCAGATATTTCCCTGTGCTTACTGCTTTTTCTTCCATATGCCGGTAATGGGCTGAAAACGCCTGTTTTGGGACTCTGCAGAGAAACTATTTGCAGACTGCTGAATCAACACATGGGTTTAACTCTGGAAGTTGAGTGCACACGTTGACAACCGTTCTGTTAGATAGCTGCGTTTTGGATTTAGAAGCAGATATATCCCTGTTCTGACTGCTGTTTCTTCCATATGCCGGTAATGGGCTGAAAACGCCTGTTGTGGGACTCTGCAGAGAAATTGTTTGCAGACTGCTGTATCCACACACGGGTTTAACTCTGGAAATTGAGTGCACACATTGACAACCGTTCTGTTAGATAGCTGCGTTTTGGATTTAGAAGCAGATATTTCCCTGTGCTTACTGCTGTTTCTTCCATATGCCAGCAATGGGCTGAAAATGCCTGTTTTGGGACTCTGCAGAGAAAGAGTTTGCAGACTGCTGATTCCACACACGGGTTTAACTCTGGAAGTTGAGTGCACACAATGACAACCGTTCTCTTAGATAGCTGCGTTTTGGATTTAGAAGCAGATATTTCCCTGTGCTTACTGCTGTTTCTTCCATATGCCTGTATTGGGTTGAAAACACCTGTTTTGGGACCTGCAGAGAAAGTGTTTGCAGACTGCTGAATAAACACACGGGTTTAACTCTGGAAGTTGAGTGCACACATTGACAACCGTTCTGTTAGATAGCTGTGTTATGGATTTAGAAGCAGACATTTCCCTGTGCTTACTGCTGTTTCTTCCATATGCCTGTATTGGGTTGAAAACACCTGTTTTGGGACTCTGCAGAGAAAGTGTTTGAAGACTGCTGAATCCACACACGTGTTTAACTCTGGAAGTTGAGTGCACACATTGACAACCGTTCTGTTAGATATCTCCGTTTTGGATTTAGAAGCAGATATTTCTCTGTGCTGACTGCTGTTTCTTCCATATGCCGGTAATGGGCTGAAAATGCCTGTTTTGGGACTCTGTACAGAAAGTGTTTGCAGACTGCTGAATCCACACACGGGTTTAACTCTGGAAGTTGAGTGCACACATTGACAACCGTTCTGTTAGTTAGCTGCGTTTTGGATTTAGAAGCAGATATTTCCCTGTGCTTACTGCTGTTTCATCCATATGCCGGTAATGGGCTGAAAACGCCTGTTTTGGGACTCTGCAGAGAAAGGATTTGCAGACTGCTGAATCCACACACGGGTTTAACTCTGGAAGTTGAGTGCACACGTTGACAACCGTTCTGTTAGATAGCTGCGTTTTGGATTTAGAAGCAGATATTTCCCTGTGCTTATTGCTGTTGCTTCCGTATGCCGGTAATGGGCTGAAAACGCCTGTTGTGGGACTCTGCAGAGAAAGGGTTTGCAGACTGCTGAATCCACACACGGGTTTAACTCTGGAAGTTGAGAGCACACACTGACAACCGTTCTGTTAGATAGCTGCGTTTTGGATTTAGAGGCATATATTTCCCTGTGCTTACTGCTGTGTCTTCCATATGCCGGTAATGGGCTGAAAACGCCTGTTTTGACTCTGCAGAGAAAGTGTTTGTAGACTGCGGAATCCACAAACGGGTTTAACTCTGGTAGTTGAGTGAACACATTGACAACCGTTCTGTTAGATAGCTGCGTTTTGGATTTAGAAGCAGATATTTCCCTGTGCTGACTGCTGTTTCTTCCATATGCCGGGAATGGGCTGAAAACGCCTGTTTTGGGACTCTGCAGAGAAAGTGTTTGAAGACTGCTGAATCCACACACGGGTTTATCTCTGGAAGTTGAGTGCACACATTGACAACCGTTCTGTTAGATAGCTGCGTTTTGGATTTAGAAGCAGATATATCCCTGTGCTGACTGCTGTTTCTTCCATATGCCGGTAATGGGCTGAAAATGCCTGTTTTCGGACTCTGTGGAGAAAGTGTTGGCAGACTGCTGAATCCAGACACGGGTTTAACTCTGGAAGTTGAGTGCACACATTGACAACTGTTCTGTTAGTTAGCTGCGTTTTGGATTTAGAAGCAGATATTTCCCTGTGCTTACTGCTGTTTCTTCCATATACCGGTAATGGGCTGAAAACGCCTGTTTTGGGACTCTGCAGAGAAAGTGTTTGAAGACTTCTGAATCCACACACGTGTTTAACTCTGGAAGTTGAGTGCACACATTGACAACCGTTCTGTTAGATAGCTGCGTTTTGGATTTAGAAGCAGATATTTCCCTGTGCTGACTGCTGTTTCTTCCATATGCCGGTAATGGGCTGAAAACGCCTGTTTTGGGACTCTGCAGAAAAAGTGTTTGAAGACTGCTGAATCCACACACGTGTTTATCTCTGGAAGTTGAGTGCACACATTGACAAACTTTCTGTTAGATACCTGCGTTTTGGATTTGGAAGCAGATATTTCTCTGTGCTGACTGCTGTTTCTTCCATATGCCGGTAATGTGCTGAAAATGCCTGTTTTAGGACTCTGTAGAGAAAGGGTTGGCAGACTGCTGAATCCACACACGGGTTTAACTCTGGAAGTTGAGTGCACACATTGATAACTGTTCTGTTAGTTAGCTGCGTTTTGGATTCAGAAGCAGATATTTCCCTGTGCTTACTGCTGTTTCTTCCATATGCCGGTAATGGGCTGAAAACGCCTATTTTGGGACTCTGCAGAGAAACTATTTGCAGACTGCTGAATCAACACAGGGGTTTAACTCTGGAAGTTGAGTGCACACGTTGACAACCGTTCTGTTAAATAGCTGCGTTTTGGGTTTAGAAGCAGATATATTCCTGTTCTGACTGCTGTTTCTTCCATATGCCGGTAATGGGCTGAAAACGACTGTTGTGGGACTCTGCAGAGAAATTGTTTGCAGACTGCTGAATCCACACACGGGTTTAACTCTGGAAATTGAGTGCACACATTGACAACCGTTCTGTTAGATAGCTGCGTTTTGGATTTAGAAGCAGATATTTCCCTGTGCTTACTGCTGTTTCTTCCATATGCCAGTAATGGGCTGAAAATGCCTGTTTTGGGACTCTGCAGAAAAAGAGTTTGCAGACTGCTGAATCCACACACGGGTTTAACTCTGGAAGTTGAGTGCACACAATGACAACCGTTCTCTTAGATAGCTGCGTTTTGGATTTAGAAGCAGATATTTCCCTGTGCTTACTGCTGTTTCTTCCATATGCCTGTATTGGGTTGAAAACACCTGCTTTGGGACCTGCAGAGAAAGTGTTTGCAGACTGCTGAATCCACACACGGGTTTAACTCTGGAAGTTGAGTGCACACATTGACAACCGTTCTGTTAGATAGCTGTGTTATGGATTTAGAAGCAGACATTTCCCTGTGCTTACTGCTGTTTCTTCCATATGCCGGTAATGGGCTGAAAACGCCTGTTTTGGGACTCTGCAGAGAAAGTGTTTGCAGACTGCTGAATCCACAAACGGGTTTAACTCTGGAAGTTGAGTGAACACATTGACAACCGTTCTGTTAGATAGCTGCGTTTTGGATTTAGAAGCAGATATTTCCCTGTGCTGACTACTGTTTCTTCCATATGCCGGTAATGGGCTGAAAACGCCTGTTTTGGGACTCTGCAGAGAAAGTGTTTGAAGACTGCTGAATCCACACACGTGTTTAATTCTGGAAGTTGAGTGCACACATTGACAACCGTTCTGTTAGATAGCTGCGTTTTGGATTTAGAAGCAGATATTTCTCTGTGCTGACTGCTGTTTCTTCCATATGCCAGTAATGGGCTGAAAATGCCTGTTTTGGGACTCTGTACAGAAAGTGTTTGCAGACTGCTGAATCCACACACGGGTTTAACTCTGGAAGTGGAGTGCACACATTGACAACCGTTCTGTTAGATAGCTGCGTTTTGGATTTAGAAGCTGATATTTCCCTGTGCTTACTGCTGTTTCTTCCATATGCCGGTAATGGGCTGAAAACGCCTGTTTTGGGACTCTGCAGAGAAAGTGTTTGCAGACTGCTGAATCCACAAACGGGTTTAACTCTGGAAGTTGAGTGCACACATTGACAACCGTTCTGTTAGATAGCTGCGTTTTGTATTTAGAAGCAGATATTTCCCTGTGCTGACTGCTGTTTCTTCCATATGCCGGTAATGGGCTGAAAACGCCTGTTTTGGGACTCTGCAGAGAAAGTGTTTGCAGACTGCTGAATCCACAAACGGGTTTAACTCTGGAAGTTGAGTGCACACATTGACAACCGTTCTGTTAGTTAGCTGCGTTTTGGATTTAGAAGCAGTTATTTCCCTGTGCTTACTGCTGTTTCATCCATATGACGGTAATGGGCTGAAAACGCCTGTTTTGGGACTCTGCAGAGAAAGGATTTGCAGACTGCTGAATCCACACACGGGTTTAACTCCGGAATTGAGTGCACACGTTGACAACCGTTCTGTTAGATAGCTGCGTTTTGGATTTAGAAGCAGATATTTCCCTGTACTTACTGCTGTTGCTTCTGTATGCCGGTAATGGGCTGAAAACGCCTGTTGTGGGACTCTGCAGAGAAAGGGTTTGCAGACTGCTGAATCCACACACGGGTTTAACTCTGGAAGTTGAGAGCACACACTGACAACCGTTCTGTTTAGATAGCTGCGTTTTGGATTTAGAGGCATATATTTCCCTGTGCTTACTGCTGTTTCTTCCATATGCCGGTAATGGGCTGAAAACGCCTGTTTTGACTCTGCAGAGAAAGTGTTTGCAGACTGCTGAATCCACAAACGGGTTTAACTCTGGAAGTTGAGTGAACACATTGACAACCGTTCTGTTAGATAGCTGCGTTTTGGATTTAGAAGCAGATATTTCTCTGTGCTGTCTGCTGTTTCTTCCATATGCCGGTAATGGGCTGAAAATGCCTGTTTTAGGACTCTGTAGAGAAAGTGTTGGCACACTGCTGAATCCACACACGGGTTTATCTCTGGAAGTTGAGTGCACACATTGACAACTGTTCTGTTAGTTAGCTGCGTTTTGGATTCAGAAGCAGATATTTCCCTGTGCTTACTGCTGTTTCTTCCATATGCCGGTAATGGGCTGAAAACGCCTGTTTTGGGACTCTGCAGAGAAACTATTTGCAGACTGCTGAATCAACACATGGGTTTAACTCTGGAAGTTGAGTGCACACGTTGACAACCGTTCTGTTAGATAGCTGCGTTTTGGATTTAGAAGCAGATATATCCCTGTTCTGACTGCTGTTTCTTCCATATGCCGGTAATGGGCTGAAAACGCCTGTTGTGGGACTCTGCAGAGAAATTGTTTGCAGACTGCTGAATCCACACACGGGTTTAACTCTGGAAATTCAGTGCACACATTGACAACCGTTCTGTTAGATAGCTGCGTTTTGGATTTAGAAGCAGATATTTCCCTGTGCTTACTGCTGTTTCATCCATATGCCGGTAATGGGCTGAAAACGCCTGTTTTGGGACTCTGCAGTGAAAGGATTTGCAGACTGCTGAATCCACACACGGGTTTAACTCTGGAAGTTGAGTGCACACGTTGACAACCGTTCTGTTAGATAGCTGCGTTTTGGATTTAGAAGCAGATATTTCCCTGTGCTTACTGCTGTTGCTTCCGTATGCCGGTAAAGGGCTGAAAACGCCTGTTGTGGGACTCTGCAGAGAAAGGGTTTGCAGACTGCTGAATCCACACACGGGTTTAACTCTGGAAGTTGAGAGCACACACTGACAACCGTTCTGTTAGATAGCTGCGTTTTGTATTTAGAGGCATATATTTCCCTGTGCTTACTGCTGTTTCTTCCATAAGCCGGTAATGGGCTGAAAACGCCTGTTTTGACTCTGCAGAGAAAGTGTTTGCAGACTGCTGAATCCACAAACGGGTTTAACTCTGGAAGTTGAGTGTACACATTGACAACCGTTCTGTTAGATAGCTGCGTTTTGGATTTAGAAGCAGATATTTCCCTGTGCTGACTACTGTTTCTTCCATATGCCGGGAATGGGCTGAAAACGCCTGTTTTGGGACTCTGTACAGAAAGTGTTTGCAGACTGCTGAATCCACACACGGGTTTAACTCTGGAAGTTGAGTGCACACATTGACAACCGTTCTGTTAGATAGCTGCGTTTTGGATTTCGAAGCTGATATTTCCCTGTGCTGACTGCTGTTTCTTCCATATGCCTGTAATGGGCTGAAAACGCCTGTTGTGGGACTCTGCAGAGAAAGTGTTTGCAGACTGCTGAATCCATACACGGGTTTAAATCTGGAAATTGAGTACACACATTGACAACCGTTCTGTTAGATAGCTGCGTTTTGGATTTAGAAGCAGATATTTCCCTGTGCTTACTGCTGTTTCTTCCATATGCCGGTAATGGGCTGAAAACGCCTGTTTTGGGACTCTGCAGAGAAAGTGTTTGCAGACTGATGAATCCACACACGGTTTAACTCTGGAAGTTGAGTGCACACAATGACAACCGTTCTGTTAGATAGCTGCGTTTTGGATTTAGAAGCAGATATTTCCCTGTGCTTACTGCTGTTTCTTCCATATGCCGGTATTGGGTTGAAAACGCCTGTTTTGGGACCTGCAGAGAAAGTGTTTGGAGACTGCTGAATCCACACACGGGTTTACCTCTGGAAGTTGAGTGCACACATTGACAACCGTTCTGTTAGACAGCTGTGTTATGGATTTAGAAGCAGACATTTCCCTGTGCTTACTGCTGTTTCTTCCATATGCCGGTAATGGGCTGAAAACGCCTGTTTTGGGACTCTGCAGAGAAAGTGTTTGCAGACTGCTGAATCCACAAACGGGTTTAACTCTGGAAGTTGAGTGCACACATTGACAAACGTTCTGTTAGATAGCTGCGTTTTGGATTTAGAAGCAGATATTTCCCTGTGCTGACTGCTGTTTATTCCATATGCCGGTAATGGGCTGAAAACGCCTGTTTTGGGACTCTGCAGAGAAAGTGTTTGAAGACTGCTGAATCCACACACGTGTTAAACTCTGGAAGTTGAGTGCACACATTGACAACCGTTCTGTTAGATAGCTGCGTTTTGGATTTAGAAGCAGATATTTCTCTGTGCTGACTGCTGTTTCTTCCATATGCCAGTAATGGGCTGAAAATGCCTGTTTTGGGACTCTGTACAGAAAGTGTTTGCAGACTGCTGAATCCACACACGGGTTTAACTCTGGAAGTTGAGTGCACACATTGACAACCGTTCTGTTAGATAGCTGCGTTTTGGATTTAGAAGCATATATTTCCCTGTGCTTGCTGCTGTTTCTTCCATATGCCGGTAATGGGCTGAAAACGCCTGTTTTGGGACTCTGCAGAGAAAGTGTTCGCTGACTGTTGAATCCACACACGGTTTTAACTCTGGAAGTTGAGTGCACACATTGACAACCGTTCTGTTAGAGAGCTGCGTTATGGATGTAGAATCAGATATTTCCCTGTGCTGACTGCTGTTTCTTCCATATGCCGGTAATGGGCTGAAAACGCCTGTTTTGGGACTCTGCAGAGAAAGTGTTTGCACACTGCTGAATTCACACACGGTTTAAACTCTGGAAGTTGAGTGCACACATTGACAACCGTTCTGTTAGATAGCTGCGTTTTGGATTTAGAAGCATATATTTCCCTGTGCTTACTGCTGTTTCTTCCATATACCGGTAAAGGGCTGAAAACGCCTGTTTTGGGACTCTGCAGAGAAAGTGTTTGCAGACTGCTGAATCCACAAACGGGTTTAACTATGGAAGTTGGGTGCACACATTGACAACCGTTCTGTTAGATAGCTGCGTTTTGGATTTAGAAGCAGATACTTCCCTGTGCTGACTGCTGTTTCTTCCATATGCCGGTAATGGGCTGAAAACGCCTGTTTTGGGACTCTGCAGAAAAAGTGTTTGAAGACTGCTGAATCCACACACGTGTTTATCTCTGGAAGTTGAGTGCACACATTGACAACCTTTCTGTTCGATATCTGCGTTTTGGATTTAGAAGCAGATATTTCTCTGTGCTGACTGCTGTTTCTTCCATATGCCGGTAATGGGCTGAAAATGCCTGTTTTAGGACTCTGTAGAGAAAGTGTTGGCACACTGCTGAATCCACACACGGGTTTAACTCTGGAAGTTGAGTGCACACATTGACAACTGTTCTGTTAGTTAGCTGCGTTTTGGATTCAGAAGCAGATATTTCCCTGTGCTTACTGCTGTTTCTTCCATATGCCGGTAATGGGCTGAAAACGCCTGTTTTGGGACTCTGCAGAGAAACTATTTGCAGACTGCTGAATCAACACATGGGTTTAACTCTGGAAGTTGAGTGCACACGTTGAAAACCGTTCTGTTAGATAGCTGCGTTTTGGATTTAGAAGCAGATATATCCCTGTTCTGACTGCTGTTTCTTCCATATGCCGGTAATGGGCTGAAAACGCCTGTTGTGGGACTCTGCAGAGAAATTGTTTGCAGACTGCTGAATCCACACACGGGTTTAACTCTGGAAATTGAGTGCACACATTGACAACCGTTCTGTTAGATAGCTGCGTTTTGGATTTAGAAGCAGATATTTCCCTGTGCTTACTGCTGTTTCTTCCATATGCCAGTAATGGGCTGAAAATGCCTGTTTTGGGACTCTGCAGAGAAAGAGTTTGCAGACTGCTGATTCCACACACGGGTTTAACTCTGGAAGTTGAGTGCACACAATGACAACCGTTCTCTTAGATAGCTGCGTTTTGGATTTAGAAGCAGATATTTCCCTGTGCTTACAGCTGTTTCTTCCATATGCCTGTATTGGGTTGAAAACACCTGTTTTGGGACCTGCAGAGAAAGTGTTTGCAGACTGCTGAATAAACACACGGGTTTAACTCTGGAAGTTGAGTGCGCACATTGACAACCGTTCTGTTAGATAGCTGTGTTATGGTTTTAGAAGCAGACATTTCCCTGTGCTTACTGCTGTTTCTTCCATATGCCTGTAATGGGTTGAAAACACCTGTTTTGGGACTCTGCAGAGAAAGTGTTTGAAGACTGCTGAATCCACACACGTGTTTAACTCTGGAAGTTGAGTGCACACATTGACAACCGTTCTGTTAGATATCTCCGTTTTGGATTTAGAAGCAGATATTTCTCTGTGCTGACTGCTGTTTCTTCCATATGCCGGTAATGGGCTGAAAATGCCTGTTTTGGGACTCTGTACAGAAAGTGTTTGCAGACTGCTGAATCCACACACGGGTTTAACTCTGGAAGTTGAGTGCACACATTGACAACCGTTCTGTTAGTTAGCTGCGTTTTGGATTTAGAAGCAGATATTTCCCTGTGCTTACTGCTGTTTCATCCATATGCCGGTAATGGGCTGAAAACGCCTGTTTTGGGACTCTGCAGAGAAAGGATTTGCAGACTGCTGAATCCACACACGGGTTTAACTCTGGAAGTTGAGTGCACACGTTGACAACCGTTCTGTTAGATAGCTGCGTTTTGGATTTAGAAGCAGATATTTCCCTGTGCTTACTGCTGTTGCTTCCGTATGCCGGTAATGGGCTGAAAACGCCTGTTGTGGGACTCTGCAGAGAAAGGGTTTGCAGACTGCTGAATCCACACACGGGTTTAACTCTGGAAGTTGAGAGCACACACTGACAACCGTTCTGTTAGATAGCTGCGTTTTGGATTTAGAGGCATATATTTCCCTGTGCTTACTGCTGTGTCTTCCATATGCCGGTAATGGGCTGAAAACGCCTGTTTTGACTCTGCAGAGAAAGTGTTTGCAGACTGCTGAATCCACAAACGGGTTTAACTCTGGTAGTTGAGTGAACACATTGACAACCGTTCTGTTAGATAGCTGCGTTTTGGATTTAGAAGCAGATATTTCCCTGTGCTGACTGCTGTTTCTTCCATATGCCGGGAATGGGCTGAAAACGCCTGTTTTGGGACTCTGCAGAGAAAGTGTTTGCAGACTGCTGAATCCACACACGGGTTTATCTCTGGAAGTTGAGTGCACACATTGACAACCGTTCTGTTAGATAGCTGCGTTTTGGATTTAGAAGCAGATATATCCCTGTGCTGACTGCTGTTTCTTCCATATGCCGGTAATGGGCTGAAAATGCCTGTTTTCGGACTCTGTAGAGAAAGTGTTGGCAGACTGCTGAATCCAGACACGGGTTTAACTCTGGAAGTTGAGTGCACACATTGACAACTGTTCTGTTAGTTAGCTGCGTTTTGGATTTAGAAGCAGATATTTCCCTGTGCTTACTGCTGTTTCTTCCATATACCGGTAATGGGCTGAAAACGCCTGTTTTGGGACTCTGCAGAGAAAGTATTTGCAGACTGCTGAATTCACACACGGGTTTAACTCTGGAAGTTGAGTGCACACATTGACAACCGTTCTGTTAGATAGCTGCGTTTTGGATTTAGAAGCAGATATTTCCCTGTGCTGACTGCTGTTTCTTCCGTATGCCGGTAATGGGCTGAAAACGCCTGTTTTGGGACTCTGCAGAGAAAGTGTTTGAAGACTTCTGAATTCACACACGTGTTTAACTCTGGAAGTTGAGTGCACACATTGACAACCGTTCTGTTAGATAGCTGCGTTTTGGATTTAGAAGCAGATATTTCTCTGTGCTGACTGCTGTTTCTTCCATATGCCAGTAATGGGCTGAAAATGCCTGTTTTGGGACTCTGTACAGAAAGTGATTGCAGACTGCTGAATCCACACACGGGTTTAACTCTGGAAGTTGAGTGCACACGTTGACAACCGTTCTGTTAGATAGCTGCGTTTTTGATTTAGAAGCAGATATTTCCCTGTGCTGACTGCTGTTTCTTCCATATGCCTGTAATGGGCTGAAAACGCCTGTTGTGGGACTCTGCAGAGAAAGTGTTTGCAGACTGCTGAATCCATACACGGGTTTAACTCTGGAAATTGAGTGCACACATTGACAACCGTTCTGTTAGATAGCTGCGTTTTGGATTTACAAGCAGATATATCCCTGTTCTGATTGCTGTTTCTTCCGTATGCCGGTAATGGGCTGAAAACGCCTGTTGTGGGACTCTGCAGAGAAATTGTTTGCAGACTGCAGAATCCACACACGGGTTTAACTCTGGAAATTGAGTGCACACATTGACAACCGTTCTGTTAGATAGCTGCGTTTTGGATTTATAAGCAGATATTTCCCTGTGCTTACTGCTGTTTCTTCCATATGCCAGTAATGGGCTGAAAATGCCTGTTTTGGGACTCTGCAGAGAAAGAGTTTGCAGACTGCTGATTCCACACACGGGTTTAACTCTGGAAGTTGAGTGCACACAATGACAACCGTTCTCTTAGATAGCTGCGTTTTGGATTTAGAAGCAGATATTTCCCTGTGCTTACTGCTGTTTCTTCCATATGCCTGTATTGGGATGAAAACACCTGTTTTGGGACCTGCAGAGAAAGTGTTTGCAGACTGCTGAATAAACACACGGGTTTAACTCTGGAAGTTGAGTGCACACATTGACAACCGTTCTGTTAGATAGCTGTGTTATGGATTTAGAAGCAGACATTTCCCTGTGCTTACTGCTGTTTCTTCCATATGCCGGTAATGGGCTGAAAACGCCTGTCTTGGGACTCTGCAGAGAAAGTGTTTGCAGACTGCTGAATCCACACACGGGTTTAACTCTGGAAGTTGAGTGCACACATTGACAACCGTTCTGTTAGATATCTCCGTTTTGGATTTAGAAGCAGATATTTCTCTGTGCTGACTGCTGTTTCTTCCATATGCCGGTAATGGGCTGAAAATGCCTGTTTTGGGACTCTGTACAGAAAGTGTTTGCAGACTGCTGAATCCACACACGGGTTTAACTCTGGAAGTTGAGTGCACACATTGACAACCGTTCTGTTAGATAGCTGCGTTTTGGATTCAGAAGCAGATATTTCCCTGTGCTGACTGCTGTTTCTTCCGTATGCCGGTAATGGGCTGAAAACGCCTGTTTTGTGACTCTGCAGAGAAAGTGTTTGAAGACTTCTGAATCCACACACGTGTTTAACTCTGGAAGTTGAGTGCACACATTGACAACCGTTCTGTTAGATAGCTGCGTTTTGGATTTAGAAGCAGATATTTCTCTGTGCTGACTGCTGTTTCTTCCATATGCCAGTAATGGGCTGAAAATGCCTGTTTTGGGACTCTGTACAGAAAGTGTTTGCAGACTGCTGAATCCACACACGGGTTTAACTCTGGAAGTTGAGTGAACACATTGACAACCGTTCTGTTAGATAGCTGCGTTTTGGATTTAGAAGCATATATTTCCCTGTGCTTGCTGCTGTTTCTTCCATATGCGGGTAATGGGCTGAAAACGCCTGTTTTGGGACTCTGCAGAGAAAGTTTTCGCTGACTGTTGAATCCACACACGGGTTTAACTCTGGAAGTTGAGTGCACACATTGACAACCGTTCTGTTAGAGAGCTGCGTTATGGATGTAGAATCAGATATTTCCCTGTGCTGACTGCTGTTTCTTCCATATGCCGGTAATGGGCTGAAAACGCCTGTTTTGGGACTCTGCAGAGAAAGTGTTTGCACACTGCTGAATTCACACACGGTTTAAACTCTGGAAGTTGAGTGCACACATTGACAACCGTTCTGTTAGATAGCTGCGTTTTGGATTTAGAAGCATATATTTCCCTGTGCTTACTGCTGTTTCTTCCATATACCGGTAAAGGGCTGAAAACGCCTGTTTTGGGACTCTGCAGAGAAAGTGTTTGCAGACTGCTGAATCCACAAACGGGTTTAACTATGGAAGTTGGGTGCACACATTGACAACCGTTCTGTTAGATAGCTGCGTTTTGGATTTAGAAGCAGATACTTCCCTGTGCTGACTGCTGTTTCTTCCATATGCCGGTAATGGGCTGAAAACGCCTGTTTTGGGACTCTGCAGAAAAAGTGTTTGAAGACTGCTGAATCCACACACGTGTTTATCTCTGGAAGTTGAGTGCACACATTGACAACCTTTCTGTTCGATATCTGCGTTTTGGATTTAGAAGCAGATATTTCTCTGTGCTGACTGCTGTTTCTTCCATATGCCGGTAATGGGCTGAAAATGCCTGTTTTAGGACTCTGTAGAGAAAGTGTTGGCACAGTGCTGAATCCACACACGGGTTTAACTCTGGAAGTTGAGTGCACACATTGACAACTGTTCTGTTAGTTAGCTGCGTTTTGGATTCAGAAGCAGATATTTCCCTGTGCTTACTGCTGTTTCTTCCATATGCCGGTAATGGGCTGAAAACGCCTGTTTTGGGACTCTGCAGAGAAACTATTTGCAGACTGCTGAATCAACACATGGGTTTAACTCTGGAAGTTGAGTGCACACGTTGAAAACCGTTCTGTTAGATAGCTGCGTTTTGGATTTAGAAGCAGATATATCCCTGTTCTGACTGCTGTTTCTTCCATATGCCGGTAATGGGCTGAAAACGCCTGTTCTGGGACTCTGCAGAGAAATTGTTTGCAGACTGCTGAATCCACACACGGGTTTAACTCTGGAAATTGAGTGCACACATTGACAACCGTTCTGTTAGATAGCTGCGTTTTGGATTTAGAAGCAGATATTTCCCTGTGCTTACTGCTGTTTCTTCCATATGCCAGTAATGGGCTGAAAATGCCTGTTTTGGGACTCTGCAGAGAAAGAGTTTGCAGACTGCTGATTCCACACACGGGTTTAACTCTGGAAGTTGAGTGCACACAATGACAACCGTTCTCTTAGATAGCTGCGTTTTGGATTTAGAAGCAGATATTTCCCTGTGCTTACAGCTGTTTCTTCCATATGCCTGTATTGGGTTGAAAACACCTGTTTTGGGACCTGCAGAGAAAGTGTTTGCAGATTGCTGAATAAACACACGGGTTTAACTCTGGAAGTTGAGTGCGCACATTGACAACCGTTCTGTTAGATAGCTGTGTTATGGTTTTAGAAGCAGACATTTCCCTGTGCTTACTGCTGTTTCTTCCATATGCCTGTAATGGGTTGAAAACACCTGTTTTGGGACTCTGCAGAGAAAGTGTTTGAAGACTGCTGAATCCACACACGTGTTTAACTCTGGAAGTTGAGTGCACACATTGACAACCGTTCTGTTAGATATCTCCGTTTTGGATTTAGAAGCAGATATTTCTCTGTGCTGACTGCTGTTTCTTCCATATGCCGGTAATGGGCTGAAAATGCCTGTTTTGGGACTCTGTACAGAAAGTGTTTGCAGACTGCTGAATCCACACACGGGTTTAACTCTGGAAGTTGAGTGCACACATTGACAACCGTTCTGTTAGTTAGCTGCGTTTTGGATTTAGAAGCAGATATTTCCCTGTGCTTACTGCTGTTTCATCCATATGCCGGTAATGGGCTGAAAACGCCTGTTTTGGGACTCTGCAGAGAAAGGATTTGCAGACTGCTGAATCCACAAACGGGTTTAACTCTGGAAGTTGAGTGCACACGTTGACAACCGTTCTGTTAGATAGCTGCGTTTTGGATTTAGAAGCAGATATTTCCCTGTGCTTAATGCTGTTGCTTCCGTATGCCGGTAATGGGCTGAAAACGCCTGTTGTGGGACTCTGCAGAGAAAGGGTTTGCAGACTGCTGAATCCACACACGGGTTTAACACTGGAAGTTGAGAGCACACACTGACAACCGTTCTGTTAGATAGCTGCGTTTTGGATTTAGAGGCATATATTTCCCTGTGCTTACTGCTGTGTCTTCCATATGCCGGTAATGGGCTGAAAACGCCTGTTTTGACTCTGCAGAGAAAGTGTTTGCAGACTGCTGAATCCACAAACGGGTTTAACTCTGGTAGTTGAGTGAACACATTGACAACCGTTCTGTTAGATAGCTGCGTTTTGGATTTAGAAGCAGATATTTCCCTGTGCTGACTGCTGTTTCTTCCATATGCCGGGAATGGGCTGAAAACGCCTGTTTTGGGACTCTGCAGAGAAAGTGTTTGAAGACTGCTGAATCCACACACGGGTTTATCTCTGGAAGTTGAGTGCACACATTGACAACCGTTCTGTTAGATAGCTGCGTTTTGGATTTAGAAGCAGATATATCCCTGTGCTGACTGCTGTTTCTTCCATATGCCGGTAATGGGCTGAAAATGCCTGTTTTCGGACTCTGTAGAGAAAGTGTTGGCAGACTGCTGAATCCAGACACGGGTTTAACTCTGGAAGTTGAGTGCACACATTGACAACTGTTCTGTTAGTTAGCTGCGTTTTGGATTTAGAAGCAGATATTTCCCTGTGCTTACTGCTGTTTCTTCCATATACCGGTAATGGGCTGAAAACGCCTGTTTTGGGACTCTGCAGAGAAAGTATTTGCAGACTGCTGAATTCACACACGGGTTTAACTCTGGAAGTTGAGTGCACACATTGACAACCGTTCTGTTAGATAGCTGCGTTTTGGATTTAGAAGCAGATATTTCCCTGTGCTGACTGCTGTTTCTTCCGTATGCCGGTAATGGGCTGAAAACGCCTGTTTTGGGACTCTGCAGAGAAAGTGTTTGAAGACTTCTGAATTCACACACGTGTTTAACTCTGGAAGTTGAGTGCACACATTGACAACCGTTCTGTTAGATAGCTGCGTTTTGGATTTAGAAGCAGATATTTCTCTGTGCTGACTGCTGTTTCTTCCATATGCCAGTAATGGGCTGAAAATGCCTGTTTTGGGACTCTGTACAGAAAGTGTTTGCAGACTGCTGAATCCACACACGGGTTTAACTCTGGAAGTTGAGTGCACACGTTGACAACCGTTCTGTTAGATAGCTGCGTTTTTGATTTAGAAGCAGATATTTCCCTGTGCTGACTGCTGTTTCTTCCATATGCCTGTAATGGGCTGAAAACGCCTGTTGTGGGACTCTGCAGAGAAAGTGTTTGCAGACTGCTGAATCCATACACGGGTTTAACTCTGGAAATTGAGTGCACACATTGACAACCGTTCTGTTAGATAGCTGCGTTTTGGATTTACAAGCAGATATATCCCTGTTCTGATTGCTGTTTCTTCCGTATGCCGGTAATGGGCTGAAAACGCCTGTTGTGGGACTCTGCAGAGAAATTGTTTGCAGACTGCAGAATCCACACACGGGTTTAACTCTGGAAATTGAGTGCACACATTGACAACCGTTCTGTTAGATAGCTGCGTTTTGGATTTATAAGCAGATATTTCCCTGTGCTTACTGCTGTTTCTTCCATATGCCAGTAATGGGCTGAAAATGCCTGTTTTGGGACTCTGCAGAGAAAGAGTTTGCAGACTGCTGATTCCACACACGGGTTTAACTCTGGAAGTTGAGTGCACACAATGACAACCGTTCTCTTAGATAGCTGCGTTTTGGATTTAGAAGCAGATATTTCCCTGTGCTTACTGCTGTTTCTTCCATATGCCTGTATTGGGATGAAAACACCTGTTTTGGGACCTGCAGAGAAAGTGTTTGCAGACTGCTGAATAAACACACGGGTTTAACTCTGGAAGTTGAGTGCACACATTGACAACCGTTCTGTTAGATAGCTGTGTTATGGATTTAGAAGCAGACATTTCCCTGTGCTTACTGCTGTTTCTTCCATATGCCGGTAATGGGCTGAAAACGCCTGTCTTGGGACTCTGCAGAGAAAGTGTTTGAAGACTGCTGAATCCACACACGTGTTTAACTCTGGAAGTTGAGTGCACACATTGACAACCGTTCTGTTAGATATCTCCGTTTTGGATTTATAAGCAGATATTTCTCTGTGCTGACTGCTGTTTCTTCCATATGCCGGTAATGGGCTGAAAATGCCTGTTTTGGGACTCTGTACAGAAAGTGTTTGCAGACTGCTGAATCCACACACGGGTTTAACTCTGGAAGTTGAGTGCACACATTGACAACCGTTCTGTTAGATAGCTGCGTTTTGGATTCAGAAGCAGATATTTCCCTGTGCTGACTGCTGTTTCTTCCGTATGCCGGTAATGGGCTGAAAACGCCTGTTTTGAGACTCTGCAGAGAAAGTGTTTGAAGACTTCTGAATCCACACACGTGTTTAACTCTGGAAGTTGAGTGCACACATTGACAACCGTTCTGTTAGATAGCTGCGTTTTGGATTTAGAAGCAGATATTTCTCTGTGCTGACTGCTGTTTCTTCCATATGCCAGTAATGGGCTGAAAATGCCTGTTTTGGGACTCTGTACAGAAAGTGTTTGCAGACTGCTGAATCCACACACGGGTTTAACTCTGGAAGTTGAGTGCACACATTGACAACCGTTCTGTTAGATAGCTGCGTTTTGGATTTAGAAGCATATATTTCCCTGTGCTTGCTGCTGTTTCTTCCATATGCGGGTAATGGGCTGAAAACGCCTGTTTTGGGACTCTGCAGAGAAAGTGTTCGCTGACTGTTGAATCCACACACGGGTTTAACTCTGGAAGTTGAGTGCACACATTGACAACCGTTCTGTTAGAGAGCTGCGTTATGGATGTAGAATCAGATATTTCCCTGTGCTGACTGCTGTTTCTTCCATATGCCGGTAATGGGCTGAAAACGCCTGTTTTGGGACTCTGCAGAGAAAGTGTTTGCACACTGCTGAATTCACACACGGTTTAAACTCTGGAAGTTGAGTGCACACATTGACAACCGTTCTGTTAGATAGCTGCGTTTTGGATTTAGAAGCATATATTTCCCTGTGCTTACTGCTGTTTCTTCCATATACCGGTAATGGGCTGAAAACGCCTGTTTTGGGACTCTGCAGAGAAAGTGTTTGCAGACTGCTGAATCCACAAACGGGTTTAACTATGGAAGTTGGGTGCACACATTGACAACCGTTCTGTTAGATAGCTGCGTTTTGGATTTAGAAGCAGATACTTCCCTGTGCTGACTGCTGTTTCTTCCATATGCCGGTAATGGGCTGAAAACGCCTGTTTTGGGACTCTGCAGAAAAAGTGTTTGAAGACTGCTGAATCCACACACGTGTTTATCTCTGGAAGTTGAGTGCACACATTGACAACCTTTCTGTTAGATATCTGCGTTTTGGATTTAGAAGCAGATATTTCTCTGTGCTGACTGCTGTTTCTTCCATATGCCGGTAATGGACTGAAAATGCCTGTTTTACGACTCTGTAGAGAAAGTGTTGGCACACTGCTGGATCCACACACGAGTTTAACTCTGGAAGTTGAGTGCACACATTGACAACTGTTCTGTTAGTTAGCTGCGTTTTGGATTCAGAAGCAGATATTTCCCTGTGCTTACTGCTTTTTCTTCCATATGCCGGTAATGGGCTGAAAACGCCTGTTTTGGGACTCTGCAGAGAAACTATTTGCAGACTGCTGAATCAACACATGGGTTTAACTCTGGAAGTTGAGTGCACACGTTGACAACCGTTCTGTTAGATAGCTGCGTTTTGGATTTAGAAGCAGATATATCCCTGTTCTGACTGCTGTTTCTTCCATATGCCGGTAATGGGCTGAAAACGCCTGTTGTGGGACTCTGCAGAGAAATTGTTTGCAGACTGCTGTATCCACACACGGGTTTAACTCTGGAAATTGAGTGCACACATTGACAACCGTTCTGTTAGATAGCTGCGTTTTGGATTTAGAAGCAGATATTTCCCTGTGCTTACTGCTGTTTCTTCCATATGCCAGCAATGGGCTGAAAATGCCTGTTTTGGGACTCTGCAGAGAAAGAGTTTGCAGACTGCTGATTCCACACACGGGTTTAACTCTGGAAGGTGAGTGCACACAATGACAACCGTTCTCTTAGATAGCTGCGTTTTGGATTTAGAAGCAGATATTTCCCTGTGCTTACTGCTGTTTCTTCCATATGCCTGTATTGGGTTGAAAACACCTGTTTTGGGACCTGCAGAGAAAGTGTTTGCAGACTGCTGAATAAACACACGGGTTTAACTCTGGAAGTTGAGTGCACACATTGACAACCGTTCTGTTAGATAGCTGTGTTATGGATTTAGAAGCAGACATTTCCCTGTGCTTACTGCTGTTTCTTCCATATGCCTGTATTGGGTTGAAAACACCTGTTTTGGGACTCTGCAGAGAAAGTGTTTGAAGACTGCTGAATCCACACACGTGTTTAACTCTGGAAGTTGAGTGCACACATTGACAACCGTTCTGTTAGATATCTCCGTTTTGGATTTAGAAGCAGATATTTCTCTGTGCTGACTGCTGTTTCTTCCATATGCCGGTAATGGGCTGAAAATGCCTGTTTTGGGACTCTGTACAGAAAGTGTTTGCAGACTGCTGAATCCACACACGGGTTTAACTCTGGAAGTTGAGTGCACACATTGACAACCGTTCTGTTAGTTAGCTGCGTTTTGGATTTAGAAGCAGATATTTCCCTGTGCTTACTGCTGTTTCATCCATATGCCGGTAATGGGCTGAAAACGCCTGTTTTGGGACTCTGCAGAGAAAGGATTTGCAGACTGCTGAATCCACACACGGGTTTAACTCTGGAAGTTGAGTGCACACGTTGACAACCGTTCTGTTAGATAGCTGCGTTTTGGATTTAGAAGCAGATATTTCCCTGTGCTTATTGCTGTTGCTTCCGTATGCCGGTAATGGGCTGAAAACGCCTGTTGTGGGACTCTGCAGAGAAAGGGTTTGCAGACTGCTGAATCCACACACGGGTTTAACTCTGGAAGTTGAGAGCACACACTGACAACCGTTCTGTTAGATAGCTGCGTTTTGGATTTAGAGGCATATATTTCCCTGTGCTTACTGCTGTGTCTTCCATATGCCGGTAATGGGCTGAAAACGCCTGTTTTGACTCTGCAGAGAAAGTGTTTGTAGACTGCGGAATCCACAAACGGGTTTAACTCTGGTAGTTGAGTGAACACATTGACAACCGTTCTGTTAGATAGCTGCGTTTTGGATTTAGAAGCAGATATTTCCCTGTGCTGACTGCTGTTTCTTCCATATGCCGGGAATGGGCTGAAAACGCCTGTTTTGGGACTCTGCAGAGAAAGTGTTTGAAGACTGCTGAATCCACACACGGGTTTATCTCTGGAAGTTGAGTGCACACATTGACAACCGTTCTGTTAGATAGCTGCGTTTTGGATTTAGAAGCAGATATATCCCTGTGCTGACTGCTGTTTCTTCCATATGCCGGTAATGGGCTGAAAATGCCTGTTTTCGGACTCTGTGGAGAAAGTGTTGGCAGACTGCTGAATCCAGACACGGGTTTAACTCTGGAAGTTGAGTGCACACATTGACAACTGTTCTGTTAGTTAGCTGCGTTTTGGATTTAGAAGCAGATATTTCCCTGTGCTTACTGCTGTTTCTTCCATATACCGGTAATGGGCTGAAAACGCCTGTTTTGGGACTCTGCAGAGAAAGTGTTTGAAGACTTCTGAATCCACACACGTGTTTAACTCTGGAAGTTGAGTGCACACATTGACAACCGTTCTGTTAGATAGCTGCGTTTTGGATTTAGAAGCAGATATTTCCCTGTGCTGACTGCTGTTTCTTCCATATGCCGGTAATGGGCTGAAAACGCCTGTTTTGGGACTCTGCAGAAAAAGTGTTTGAAGACTGCTGAATCCACACACGTGTTTATCTCTGGAAGTTGAGTGCACACATTGACAAACTTTCTGTTAGATACCTGCGTTTTGGATTTGGAAGCAGATATTTCTCTGTGCTGACTGCTGTTTCTTCCATATGCCGGTAATGTGCTGAAAATGCCTGTTTTAGGACTCTGTAGAGAAAGGGTTGGCAGACTGCTGAATCCACACACGGGTTTAACTCTGGAAGTTGAGTGCACACATTGATAACTGTTCTGTTAGTTAGCTGCGTTTTGGATTCAGAAGCAGATATTTCCCTGTGCTTACTGCTGTTTCTTCCATATGCCGGTAATGGGCTGAAAACGCCTATTTTGGGACTCTGCAGAGAAACTATTTGCAGACTGCTGAATCAACACAGGGGTTTAACTCTGGAAGTTGAGTGCACACGTTGACAACCGTTCTGTTAAATAGCTGCGTTTTGGGTTTAGAAGCAGATATATTCCTGTTCTGACTGCTGTTTCTTCCATATGCCGGTAATGGGCTGAAAACGACTGTTGTGGGACTCTGCAGAGAAATTGTTTGCAGACTGCTGAATCCACACACGGGTTTAACTCTGGAAATTGAGTGCACACATTGACAACCGTTCTGTTAGATAGCTGCGTTTTGGATTTAGAAGCAGATATTTCCCTGTGCTTACTGCTGTTTCTTCCATATGCCAGTAATGGGCTGAAAATGCCTGTTTTGGGACTCTGCAGAAAAAGAGTTTGCAGACTGCTGAATCCACACACGGGTTTAACTCTGGAAGTTGAGTGCACACAATGACAACCGTTCTCTTAGATAGCTGCGTTTTGGATTTAGAAGCAGATATTTCCCTGTGCTTACTGCTGTTTCTTCCATATGCCTGTATTGGGTTGAAAACACCTGCTTTGGGACCTGCAGAGAAAGTGTTTGCAGACTGCTGAATCCACACACGGGTTTAACTCTGGAAGTTGAGTGCACACATTGACAACCGTTCTGTTAGATAGCTGTGTTATGGATTTAGAAGCAGACATTTCCCTGTGCTTACTGCTGTTTCTTCCATATGCCGGTAATGGGCTGAAAACGCCTGTTTTGGGACTCTGCAGAGAAAGTGTTTGCAGACTGCTGAATCCACAAACGGGTTTAACTCTGGAAGTTGAGTGAACACATTGACAACCGTTCTGTTAGATAGCTGCGTTTTGGATTTAGAAGCAGATATTTCCCTGTGCTGACTACTGTTTCTTCCATATGCCGGTAATGGGCTGAAAACGCCTGTTTTGGGACTCTGCAGAGAAAGTGTTTGAAGACTGCTGAATCCACACACGTGTTTAATTCTGGAAGTTGAGTGCACACATTGACAACCGTTCTGTTAGATAGCTGCGTTTTGGATTTAGAAGCAGATATTTCTCTGTGCTGACTGCTGTTTCTTCCATATGCCAGTAATGGGCTGAAAATGCCTGTTTTGGGACTCTGTACAGAAAGTGTTTGCAGACTGCTGAATCCACACACGGGTTTAACTCTGGAAGTGGAGTGCACACATTGACAACCGTTCTGTTAGATAGCTGCGTTTTGGATTTAGAAGCTGATATTTCCCTGTGCTTACTGCTGTTTCTTCCATATGCCGGTAATGGGCTGAAAACGCCTGTTTTGGGACTCTGCAGAGAAAGTGTTTGCAGACTGCTGAATCCACAAACGGGTTTAACTCTGGAAGTTGAGTGCACACATTGACAACCGTTCTGTTAGATAGCTGCGTTTTGTATTTAGAAGCAGATATTTCCCTGTGCTGACTGCTGTTTCTTCCATATGCCGGTAATGGGCTGAAAACGCCTGTTTTGGGACTCTGCAGAGAAAGTGTTTGCAGACTGCTGAATCCACAAACGGGTTTAACTCTGGAAGTTGAGTGCACACATTGACAACCGTTCTGTTAGTTAGCTGCGTTTTGGATTTAGAAGCAGTTATTTCCCTGTGCTTACTGCTGTTTCATCCATATGACGGTAATGGGCTGAAAACGCCTGTTTTGGGACTCTGCAGAGAAAGGATTTGCAGACTGCTGAATCCACACACGGGTTTAACTCCGGAATTGAGTGCACACGTTGACAACCGTTCTGTTAGATAGCTGCGTTTTGGATTTAGAAGCAGATATTTCCCTGTACTTACTGCTGTTGCTTCTGTATGCCGGTAATGGGCTGAAAACGCCTGTTGTGGGACTCTGCAGAGAAAGGGTTTGCAGACTGCTGAATCCACACACGGGTTTAACTCTGGAAGTTGAGAGCACACACTGACAACCGTTCTGTTTAGATAGCTGCGTTTTGGATTTAGAGGCATATATTTCCCTGTGCTTACTGCTGTTTCTTCCATATGCCGGTAATGGGCTGAAAACGCCTGTTTTGACTCTGCAGAGAAAGTGTTTGCAGACTGCTGAATCCACAAACGGGTTTAACTCTGGAAGTTGAGTGAACACATTGACAACCGTTCTGTTAGATAGCTGCGTTTTGGATTTAGAAGCAGATATTTCTCTGTGCTGTCTGCTGTTTCTTCCATATGCCGGTAATGGGCTGAAAATGCCTGTTTTAGGACTCTGTAGAGAAAGTGTTGGCACACTGCTGAATCCACACACGGGTTTATCTCTGGAAGTTGAGTGCACACATTGACAACTGTTCTGTTAGTTAGCTGCGTTTTGGATTCAGAAGCAGATATTTCCCTGTGCTTACTGCTGTTTCTTCCATATGCCGGTAATGGGCTGAAAACGCCTGTTTTGGGACTCTGCAGAGAAACTATTTGCAGACTGCTGAATCAACACATGGGTTTAACTCTGGAAGTTGAGTGCACACGTTGACAACCGTTCTGTTAGATAGCTGCGTTTTGGATTTAGAAGCAGATATATCCCTGTTCTGACTGCTGTTTCTTCCATATGCCGGTAATGGGCTGAAAACGCCTGTTGTGGGACTCTGCAGAGAAATTGTTTGCAGACTGCTGAATCCACACACGGGTTTAACTCTGGAAATTCAGTGCACACATTGACAACCGTTCTGTTAGATAGCTGCGTTTTGGATTTAGAAGCAGATATTTCCCTGTGCTTACTGCTGTTTCATCCATATGCCGGTAATGGGCTGAAAACGCCTGTTTTGGGACTCTGCAGTGAAAGGATTTGCAGACTGCTGAATCCACACACGGGTTTAACTCTGGAAGTTGAGTGCACACGTTGACAACCGTTCTGTTAGATAGCTGCGTTTTGGATTTAGAAGCAGATATTTCCCTGTGCTTACTGCTGTTGCTTCCGTATGCCGGTAAAGGGCTGAAAACGCCTGTTGTGGGACTCTGCAGAGAAAGGGTTTGCAGACTGCTGAATCCACACACGGGTTTAACTCTGGAAGTTGAGAGCACACACTGACAACCGTTCTGTTAGATAGCTGCGTTTTGTATTTAGAGGCATATATTTCCCTGTGCTTACTGCTGTTTCTTCCATATGCCGGTAATGGGCTGAAAACGCCTGTTTTGACTCTGCAGAGAAAGTGTTTGCAGACTGCTGAATCCACAAACGGGTTTAACTCTGGAAGTTGAGTGTACACATTGACAACCGTTCTGTTAGATAGCTGCGTTTTGGATTTAGAAGCAGATATTTCCCTGTGCTGACTACTGTTTCTTCCATATGCCGGGAATGGGCTGAAAACGCCTGTTTTGGGACTCTGTACAGAAAGTGTTTGCAGACTGCTGAATCCACACACGGGTTTAACTCTGGAAGTTGAGTGCACACATTGACAACCGTTCTGTTAGATAGCTGCGTTTTGGATTTCGAAGCTGATATTTCCCTGTGCTTACTGCTGTTTCTTCCATATGCCGGTAATGGGCTGAAAACGCCTGTTTTGGGACTCTGCAGAGAAAGTGTTTGCAGACTGCTGAATCCACAAACGGGTTTAACTCTGGAAGTTGAGTGCACACATTGACAACCGTTCTGTTAGATAGCTGCGTTTTGGATTTAGAAGCAGATATTTCCCTGTGCTTACTGCTGTTTCTTCCATATGCCTGTATTGGGTTGAAAACACCTGTTTTGGGACCTGCAGAGAAAGTGTTTGCAGACTGCTGAATAAACACACGGGTTTAACTCTGGAAGTTGAGTGCACACATTGACAACCGTTCTGTTAGATAGCTGTGTTATGGATTTAGAAGCAGACATTTCCCTGTGCTTACTGCTGTTTCTTCCATATGCTGGTAATGGGCTGAAAACGCCTGTCTTGGGACTCTGCAGAGAAAGTGTTTGAAGACTGCTGAATCCACACACGTGTTTAACTCTGGAAGTTGAGTGCACACATTGACAACCGTTCTGTTAGATAGCTGCGTTTTGGATTTAGAAGCAGATATTTCTCGGTGCTGACTGCTGTTTCTTCCATATGCCGGTAATGGGCTGAAAATGCCTGTTTTGGGACTCTGTACAGAAAGTGTTTGCAGACTGCTGAATCCACACACGCGTTTCACTCTGGAAGTTGAGTGCACACATTGACAACCGTTCTGTTAGTTAGCTGCGTTTTGGATTTAGAGGCAGATATTTCCCTGTGCTTACTGCTGTTGCTTCCGTATGCCGGTAATGGGCTGAAAACGCCTGTTGTGGGACTCTGCAGAGAAAGGGTTTGCAGACTGCTGAATCCACACACGGGTTTAACTCTGGAAGTTGAGTGCACACCTTGACAACCGTTCTGTTAGATAGCTGCGTTTTGGATTTAGAAGCAGATATTTCCCTGTGCTGACTGCTGTTTCTTCCATATGCCGGGAATGGGCTGAAATCGCCTGTTTTGGGACTCTGCAGAGAAAGTGTTTGAAGACTGCTGAATCCACACACGGGTTTATCTCTGGAAGTTGAGTGCACACATTGACAACCGTTCTGTTAGATAGCTGCGTTTTGGATTTAGAAGCAGATATATCCCTGTGCTGATTGCTGTTTCTTCCATATGCCGGTAATGGGCTGAAAATGCCTGTTTTCGGACTCTGTAGAGAAAGTGTTGGCAGACTGCTGAATCCACACACGGGTTTAACTCTGGAAGTTGAGTGCACACATTGACAACTGTTCTGTTAGTTAGCTGCGTTTTGGATTTAGAAGCAGATATTTCCCTGTGCTTACTGCTGTTTCTTCCATATACCGGTAATGGGCTGAAAACGCCTGTTTTGGGAATCTGCAGAGAAAGTATTTGCAGACTGCTGAATTCACACACGGGTTTAACTCTGGAACTTGAGTGCACACGTTGACAACCGTTCTGTTAGATAGCTGCGTTTTGGATTTAGAAGCAGATATATCCCTGTTCTGACTGCTGTTTCTTCCATAGGCCGGTAATGGGCTGAAAACGCCTGTTGTGGGACTCTGCAGAGAAATTGTTTGCAGACTGCTGAATCCACACACGGGTTTAACTCTGGAAATTGAGTGCACACATTGACAATCGTTCTGTTAGATAGCTGCGTTTTGGATTTAGAAGCAGATATTTCCCTGTGCTTACTGCTGTTTCTTCCATATGCCAGTAATGGGCTGAAAATGCCTGTTTTGGGACTCTGCAGAGAAAGAGTTTGAAGACTGCTGAATCCACACACGGGTTTAACTCTGGAAGTTGAGTGCACACAATGACAACCGTTCTGTTAGATAGCTGCGTTTTGGATTTAGAAGCAGATATTTCCCTGTGCTTACTGCTGTTTCTTCCATATGCCTGTATTGGGTTGAAAACACCTGTTTTCGGACCTGCAGAGAAAGTGTTTGCAGACTGCTGAATCCACACACGGGTTTAACTCTGGAAGTTGAGTGCACACATTGACAACCGTTCTGTTAGATAGCTGTGTTATGGATTTAGAAGCAGACATTTCCCTGTGCTTACTGCTGTTTCTTCCATATGCCGTTAATGGGCTGAAAACGCCTGTTTTGGGACTCTGCAGAGAAAGTGTTTGCAGACTGCTGAATCCACAAACGTGTTTAACTCTGGAAGTTGAGTGCACACGTTGACAACCGTTCTGTTAGATAGCTGCGTTTTGGATTTAGAAGCAGATATTTCCCTGTGCTGACTGCTGTTTCTTCCATATGCCTGTAATGGGCTGAAAACGCCTGTTGTGGGACTCTGCAGAGAAAGTGTTTGCAGACTGCTAAATCCATACACGGGTTTAACTCTGGAAGTTGAGTGCACACATTGACAACCGTTCTGTTAGATAGCTGCGTTTTGGATTTAGAAGCAGATATTTCCCTGTGCTTACTGCTGTTTCTTCCATATGCCGGTAATGGGATGAAAACGCCTGTTTTGGGACTCTGCAGAGAAAGTGTTTGCAGACTGCTGAATCCACACACGGTTTAACTCTGGAAGTTGAGTGCACACAATGACAACCGTTCTGTTAGATAGCTGCGTTTTGGATTTAGAAGCAGATATTTCCCTGTGCTGACTGCTGTTTCTTCCATATGCCGGTAATGGGCTGAAAACGCCTGTTTTGGGACTCTGCAGAGAAAGTGTTTGAAGACTGCTGAATCCACACACGTGTTTAACTCTGGAAGTTGAGTGCACACATTGACAACCGTTCTGTTAGATAGCTGCGTTTTGGGTTTAGAAGCAGATATTTCTCTGTGCTGACTGCTGTTTCTTCCATATGCCAGTAATGGGCTGAAAATTCCTGTTTTGGGACTCTGTACAGAAAGTGTTTGCAGACTGCTGAATCCACACACGGGTTTAACTCTGGAAGTTGAGTGCACACATTGACAACCGTTGTGTTAGATAGCTGCGTTTTGGATTTAGAAGCATATATTTCCCTGTGCTTGCTGCTGTTTCTTCCATAAGCCGGTAATGGGCTGAAAACGCCTGTTTTGCGACTCTGCAGAGAAAGTGTTCGCTGACTGTTGAATCCACACACGGGTTTAACTCTGGAAGTTGAGTGCACACATTGACAACCGTTCTGTTAGATAGCTGCGTTATGGATGTAGAAGCAGATATTTCCCTGTGCTGACTGCTGTTTCTTCCATATGCCGGTAATGGGCTGAAAACGCCTGTTTTGGGACTCTGCAGAGAAAGTGTTTGCACACTGCTGAATTCACACACGGTTTAAACTCTGGAAGTTGAGTGCACACATTGACAACCGTTCTGTTAGATAGCTGCGTTTTGGATTTAGAAGCAGATATTTCCCTGTGCTTACTGCTGTTTCTTCCATATACCGGGAATGGGCTGAAAACGCCTGTTTTGGGACTCTGCAGAGAAAGTGTTTGAAGACTGCTGAATCCACACACGTGTTTAACTCTGGAAGTTGAGTGCACACATTGACAACCGTTCTGTTAGATAGCTGCGTTATGGATTTAGAAGCAGATATTTCTCTGTGCTGACTGCTGTTTCTTCCATATGCCAGTAATGGGCTGAAAATGCCTGTTTTGGGACTCTGTACAGAAAGTGTTTGCAGACTGCTGAATCCACACACGGGTTTAACTCTGGAAGTTGAGTGCACACATTGACAACCGTTCTGTTAGATAGCTGCGTTTTGGATTTCGAAGCTGATATTTCCCTGTGCTTACTGCTGTTTCTTCCATATGCCGGTAATGGGCTGAAAACGCCTGTTTTGGGACTCTGCAGAGAAAGTGTTTGCAGATTGCTGAATACACAAACGGGTTTAACTCTGGAAGTTGAGTGCACACATTGACAACCGTTCTGTTAGATAGCTGCGTTTTGGATTTAGAAGCAGATATTTCCCTGTGCTTACTGCTGTTTCTTCCATATGCCTGTATTGGGTTGAAAACACCTGTTTTGGGACCTGCAGAGAAAGTGTTTGCAGACTGCTGAATAAACACACGGGTTTAACTCTGGAAGTTGAGTGCACACATTGACAACCGTTCTGTTAGATAGCTGTGTTATGGATTTAGAAGCAGACATTTCCCTGTGCTTACTGCTGTTTCTTCCATATGCTGGTAATGGGCTGAAAACGCCTGTCTTGGGACTCTGCAGAGAAAGTGTTTGAAGACTGCTGAATCCACACACGTGTTTAACTCTGGAAGTTGAGTGAACACATTGACAACCGTTCTGTTAGATAGCTGCGTTTTGGATTTAGAAGCAGATATTTCTCGGTGATGACTGCTGTTTCTTCCATATGCCGGTAATGGGCTGAAAATGCCTGTTTTGGGACTCTGTACAGAAAGTGTTTGCAGACTGCTGAATCCACACACGCGTTTCACTCTGGAAGTTGAGTGCACACATTGACAACCGTTCTGTTAGTTAGCTGCGTTTTGGATTTAGAGGCAGATATTTCCCTGTGCTTACTGCTGTTGCTTCCGTATGCCGGTAATGGGCTGAAAACGCCTGTTGTGGGACTCTGCAGAGAAAGGGTTTGCAGACTGCTGAATCCACACACGGGTTTAACTCTGGAAGTTGAGTGAACACATTGACAACCGTTCTGTTAGATAGCTGCGTTTTGGATTTAGAAGCAGATATTTCCCTGTGCTGACTGCTGTTTCTTCCATATGCCGGGAATGGGCTGAAATCGCCTGTTTTGGGACTCTGCAGAGAAAGTGTTTGAAGACTGCTGAATCCACACACGGGTTTATCTCTGGAAGTTGAGTGCACACATTGACAACCGTTCTGTTAGATAGCTGCGTTTTGGATTTAGAAGCAGATATATCCCTGTGCTGATTGCTGTTTCTTCCATATGCCGGTAATGGGCTGAAAATGCCTGTTTTCGGACTCTGTAGAGAAAGTGTTGGCAGACTGCTGAATCCACACACGGGTTTAACTCTGGAAGTTGAGTGCACACATTGACAACTGTTCTGTTAGTTAGCTGCGTTTTGGATTTAGAAGCAGATATTTCCCTGTGCTTACTGCTGTTTCTTCCATATACCGGTAATGGGCTGAAAACGCCTGTTTTGGGAATCTGCAGAGAAAGTATTTGCAGACTGCTGAATTCACACACGGGTTTAACTCTGGAAGTTGAGTGCACACGTTGACAACCGTTCTGTTAGATAGCTGCGTTTTGGATTTAGAAGCAGATATATCCCTGTTCTGACTGCTGTTTCTTCCATAGGCCGGTAATGGGCTGAAAACGCCTGTTGTGGGACTCTGCAGAGAAATTGTTTGCAGACTGCTGAATCCACACACGGGTTTAACTCTGGAAATTGAGTGCACACATTGACAATCGTTCTGTTAGATAGCTGCGTTTTGGATTTAGAAGCAGATATTTCCCTGTGCTTACTGCTGTTTCTTCCATATGCCAGTAATGGGCTGAAAATGCCTGTTTTGGGACTCTGCAGAGAAAGAGTTTGAAGACTGCTGAATCCACACACGGGTTTAACTCTGGAAGTTGAGTGCACACAATGACAACCGTTCTGTTAGATAGCTGCGTTTTGGATTTAGAAGCAGATATTTCCCTGTGCTTACTGCTGTTTCTTCCATATGCCTGTATTGGGTTGAAAACACCTGTTTTCGGACCTGCAGAGAAAGTGTTTGCAGACTGCTGAATCCACACACGGGTTTAACTCTGGAAGTTGAGTGCACACATTGACAACCGTTCTGTTAGATAGCTGTGTTATGGATTTAGAAGCAGACATTTCCCTGTGCTTACTGCTGTTTCTTCCATATGCCGTTAATGGGCTGAAAACGCCTGTTTTGGGACTCTGCAGAGAAAGTGTTTGCAGACTGCTGAATCCACAAACGTGTTTAACTCTGGAAGTTGAGTGCACACGTTGACAACCGTTCTGTTAGATAGCTGCGTTTTGGATTTAGAAGCAGATATTTCCCTGTGCTGACTGCTGTTTCTTCCATATGTCTGTAATGGGCTGAAAACGCCTGTTGTGGGACTCTGCAGAGAAAGTGTTTGCAGACTGCTGAATCCATACACGGGTTTAACTCTGGAAGTTGAGTGCACACATTGACAACCGTTCTGTTAGATAGCTGCGTTTTGGATTTAGAAGCAGATATTTCCCTGTGCTTACTGCTGTTTCTTCCATATGCCAGTAATGGGATGAAAACGCCTGTTTTGGGACTCTGCAGAGAAAGTGTTTGCAGACTGCTGAATCCACACACGGTTTAACTCTGGAAGTTGAGTGCACACAATGACAACCGTTCTGTTAGATAGCTGCGTTTTGGATTTAGAAGCAGATATTTCCCTGTGCTGACTGCTGTTTCTTCCATATGCCGGTAATGGGCTGAAAACGCCTGTTTTGGGACTCTGCAGAGAAAGTGTTTGAAGACTGCTGAATCCACACACGTGTTTAACTCTGGAAGTTGAGTGCACACATTGACAACCGTTCTGTTAGATAGCTGCGTTTTGGGTTTAGAAGCAGATATTTCTCTGTGCTGACTGCTGTTTCTTCCATATGCCAGTAATGGGCTGAAAATGCCTGTTTTGGGACTCTGTACAGAAAGTGTTTGCAGACTGCTGAATCCACACACGGGTTTAACTCTGGAAGTTGAGTGCACACATTGACAACCGTTGTGTTAGATAGCTGCGTTTTGGATTTAGAAGCATATATTTCCCTGTGCTTGCTGCTGTTTCTTCCATAAGCCGGTAATGGGCTGAAAACGCCTGTTTTGCGACTCTGCAGAGAAAGTGTTCGCTGACTGTTGAATCCACACACGGGTTTAACTCTGGAAGTTGAGTGCACACATTGACAACCGTTCTGTTAGATAGCTGCGTTATGGATGTAGAAGCAGATATTTCCCTGTGCTGACTGCTGTTTCTTCCATATGCCGGTAATGGGCTGAAAACGCCTGTTTTGGGACTCTGCAGAGAAAGTGTTTGCACACTGCTGAATTCACACACGGTTTAAACTCTGGAAGTTGAGTGCACACATTGACAACCGTTCTGTTAGATAGCTGCGTTTTGGATTTAGAAGCAGATATTTCCCTGTGCTTACTGCTGTTTCTTCCATATACCGGTAATGGGCTGAAAACGCCTGTTTTGGGACTCTGCAGAGAAAGTGTTTGAAGACTTCTGAATCCACACACGTGTTTAACTCTGGAAGTTGAGTGCACACATTGAAAACCGTTCTGTTAGATAGCTGCGTTTTGGATTTAGAAGCAGATATTTCCCTGTGCTGACTGCTGTTTCTTCCATATGCCGGTAATGGGCTGAAAACGCCTGTTTTGGGACTCTGCAGAAAAAGTGTTTGAAGACTGCTGAATCCACACACGTGTTTATCTCTGGAAGTTGAGTGCACACATTGACAACCTTTCTGTTAGATATCTGCGTTTTGGATTTAGAAGCAGATATTTCTCTGTGCTGACTGCTGTTTCTTCCATATGCCGGTAATGGGCTGAAAATGCCTGTTTTAGGACTCTGTAGAGAAAGTGTTGGCAGACTGCTGAATCCACACACGGGTTTAACTCTGGAAGTTGAGTGTACACATTGACAACTGTTCTGTTAGTTAGCTGTGTTTTGGATTCAGAAGCAGATATTTCCCTGTGCTTACTGCTGTTTCTTCCATATGCCGGTAATGGGCTGAAAACGCCTATTTTGGGACTCTGCAGAGAAACTATTTGCAGACTGCTGAATCAACACACGGGTTTAACTCTGGAAGTAGAGTGCACACGTTGACAACCGTTCTGTTAGATAGCTGCGTTTTGGGTTTAGAAGCAGATATATCCCTGTTCTGACTGCTGTTTCTTCCATATGCCGGTAATGGGCTGAAAACGCCTGTTGTGGGACTCTGCAGAGAAATTGTTTGCAGACTGCTGAATCCACACACGGGTTTAACTCTGGAAATTGAGTGCACACATTGACAACCGTTCTGTTAGATAGCTGCGTTTTGGATTTAGAAGCAGATATTTCCCTGTGCTTACTGCTGTTTCTTCCATATGCCAGTAATGGGCTGAAAATGCCTGTTTTGGGACTCTGCAGAGAAAGAGTTTGCAGACTGCTGAATCCACACACGGGTTTACCTCTGGAAGTTGAGTGCACACAATGACAACCGTTCTCTTAGATAGCTGCGTTTTGGATTTAGAAGCAGATATTTCCCTGTGCTTACTGCTGTTTCTTCCATATGCCTGTATTGGGTTGAAAACACCTGTTTTGGGACCTGCAGAGAAAGTGTTTGCAGACTGCTGAATCCACACACGGGTTTAACTCTGGAAGTTGAGTGCACACATTGACAACCGTTCTGTTAGATAGCTGTGTTATGGATTTAGAAGCAGACATTTCCCTGTGCTTACTGCTGTTTCTTCCATATGCCGGTAATGGGCTGAAAACGCCTGTTTTGGGACTCTGCAGAGAAAGTGTTTGCAGACTGCTGAATCCACAAACGGGTTTAACTCTGGAAGTTGAGTGCACACATTGACAACCGTTCTGTTAGATAGCTGCGTTTTGGATTTAGAAGCAGATATTTCCCTGTGCTGACTACTGTTTCTTCCATATGCCGGTAATGGGCTGAAAACGCCTGTTTTGGGACTCTGCAGAGAAAGTGTTTGAAGACTGCTGAATCCACACACGTGTTTAACTCTGGAAGTTGAGTGCACACATTGACAACCGTTCTGTTAGATAGCTGCGTTTTGGATTTAGAAGCAGATATTTCCCTGTGCTTACTGCTGTTTCTTCCATATGCCGGTAATGGGATGAAAACGCCTGTTTTGGGACTCTGCAGAGAAAGTGTTTGCAAACTGCTGAATCCACAAACGTGTTTAACTCTGGAAGTTGAGTGCACACGTTGACAACCGTTCTGTTAGATAGCTGCGTTTTGGATTTAGAAGCAGATATTTCCCTGTGCTGACTGCTGTTTCTTCCATATGCCTGTAATGGGCTGAAAACGCCTGTTGTGGGACTCTGCAGAGAAAGTGTTTGCAGACTGCTGAATCCATACACGGGTTTAACTCTGGAAGTTGAGTGCACACATTGACAACCGTTCTGTTAGATAGCTGCGTTTTGGATTTAGAAGCAGATATTTCCCTGTGCTTACTGCTGTTTCTTCCATATGCCGGTAATGGGATGAAAACGCCTGTTTTGGGACTCTGCAGAAAAAGTGTTTGCAGACTGCTGAATCCACACACGGTTTAACTCTGGAAGTTGAGTGCACACAATGACAACCGTTCTGTTAGATAGCTGCGTTTTGGATTTAGAAGCAGATATTTCCCTGTGCTGACTGCTGTTTCTTCCATATGCCGGTAATGGGCTGAAAACGCCTGTTTTGGGACTCTGCAGAGAAAGTGTTTGAAGACTGCTGAATCCACACACGTGTTTAACTCTGGAAGTTGAGTGCACACATTGACAACCGTTCTGTTAGATAGCTGCGTTTTGGGTTTAGAAGCAGATATTTCTCTGTGCTGACTGCTGTTTCTTCCATATGCCAGTAATGGGCTGAAAATGCCTGTTTTGGGACTCTGTACAGAAAGTGTTTGCAGACTGCTGAATCCACACACGGGTTTAACTCTGGAAGTTGAGTGCACACATTGACAACCGTTGTGTTAGATAGCTGCGTTTTGGATTTAGAAGCATATATTTCCCTGTGCTTGCTGCTGTTTCTTCCATAAGCCGGTAATGGGCTGAAAACGCCTGTTTTGCGACTCTGCAGAGAAAGTGTTCGCTGACTGTTGAATCCACACACGGGTTTAACTCTGGAAGTTGAGTGCACACATTGACAACCGTTCTGTTAGATAGCTGCGTTATGGATGTAGAAGCAGATATTTCCCTGTGCTGACTGCTGTTTCTTCCATATGCCGGTAATGGGCTGAAAACGCCTGTTTTGGGACTCTGCAGAGAAAGTGTTTGCACACTGCTGAATTCACACACGGTTTAAACTCTGGAAGTTGAGTGCACACATTGACAACCGTTCTGTTAGATAGCTGCGTTTTGGATTTAGAAGCAGATATTTCCCTGTGCTTACTGCTGTTTCTTCCATATACCGGTAATGGGCTGAAAACGCCTGTTTTGGGACTCTGCAGAGAAAGTGTTTGAAGACTTCTGAATCCACACACGTGTTTAACTCTGGAAGTTGAGTGCACACATTGAAAACCGTTCTGTTAGATAGCTGCGTTTTGGATTTAGAAGCAGATATTTCCCTGTGCTGACTGCTGTTTCTTCCATATGCCGGTAATGGGCTGAAAACGCCTGTTTTGGGACTCTGCAGAAAAAGTGTTTGAAGACTGCTGAATCCACACACGTGTTTATCTCTGGAAGTTGAGTGCACACATTGACAACCTTTCTGTTAGATATCTGCGTTTTGGATTTAGAAGCAGATATTTCTCTGTGCTGACTGCTGTTTCTTCCATATGCCGGTAATGGGCTGAAAATGCCTGTTTTAGGACTCTGTAGAGAAAGTGTTGGCAGACTGCTGAATCCACACACGGGTTTAACTCTGGAAGTTGAGTGTACACATTGACAACTGTTCTGTTAGTTAGCTGCGTTTTGGATTCAGAAGCAGATATTTCCCTGTGCTTACTGCTGTTTCTTCCATATGCCGGTAATGGGCTGAAAACGCCTATTTTGGGACTCTGCAGAGAAACTATTTGCAGACTGCTGAATCAACACACGGGTTTAACTCTGGAAGTAGAGTGCACACGTTGACAACCGTTCTGTTAGATAGCTGCGTTTTGGGTTTAGAAGCAGATATATCCCTGTTCTGACTGCTGTTTCTTCCATATGCCGGTAATGGGCTGAAAACGCCTGTTGTGGGACTCTGCAGAGAAATTGTTTGCAGACTGCTGAATCCACACACGGGTTTAACTCTGGAAATTGAGTGCACACATTGACAACCGTTCTGTTAGATAGCTGCGTTTTGGATTTAGAAGCAGATATTTCCCTGTGCTTACTGCTGTTTCTTCCATATGCCAGTAATGGGCTGAAAATGCCTGTTTTGGGACTCTGCAGAGAAAGAGTTTGCAGACTGCTGAATCCACACACGGGTTTACCTCTGGAAGTTGAGTGCACACAATGACAACCGTTCTCTTAGATAGCTGCGTTTTGGATTTAGAAGCAGATATTTCCCTGTGCTTACTGCTGTTTCTTCCATATGCCTGTATTGGGTTGAAAACACCTGTTTTGGGACCTGCAGAGAAAGTGTTTGCAGACTGCTGAATCCACACACGGGTTTAACTCTGGAAGTTGAGTGCACACATTGACAACCGTTCTGTTAGATAGCTGTGTTATGGATTTAGAAGCAGACATTTCCCTGTGCTTACTGCTGTTTCTTCCATATGCCGGTAATGGGCTGAAAACGCCTGTTTTGGGACTCTGCAGAGAAAGTGTTTGCAGACTGCTGAATCCACAAACGGGTTTAACTCTGGAAGTTGAGTGCACACATTGACAACCGTTCTGTTAGATAGCTGCGTTTTGGATTTAGAAGCAGATATTTCCCTGTGCTGACTACTGTTTCTTCCATATGCCGGTAATGGGCTGAAAACGCCTGTTTTGGGACTCTGCAGAGAAAGTGTTTGAAGACAGCTGAATCCACACACGTGTTTAACTCTGGAAGTTGAGTGCACACATTGACAACCGTTCTGTTAGATAGCTGCGTTTTGGATTTAGAAGCAGATATTTCTCTGTGCTGACTGCTGTTTCTTCCATATGCCAGTAATGGGCTGAAAATGCCTGTTTTGGGACTCTGTACAGAAAGTGTTTGCAGACTGCTGAATCCACACACGGGTTTAGCTCTGGAAGTTGAGTGCACACATTGACAACCGTTCTGTTAGATAGCTGCGTTTAGGATTTAGAAGCTGATATTTCCCTGTGCTTACTGCTGTTTCTTCCATATGCCGGTAATGGGCTGAAAACGCCTGTTTTGGGACTCTGCAGAGAAAGTGTTTGCAGACTGCTGAATCCACAAACGGGTTTAACTCTGGAAGTTGAGTGCACACATTGACAACCGTTCTGTTAGATAGCTGCGTTTTGGATTTAGAAGCAGATATTTCCCTGTGCTGACTGCTGTTTCTTCCATATGCCGGTAATGGGCTGAAAACGCCTGTTTTGTGACTCTGCAGAAAAAGTGTTTGAAGACTGCTGAATCCACACACGGGTTTAACTCTGGAAGTTGAGTGAACACATTGACAACCGTTCTGTTAGATAGCTGCGTTTTGGGTTTAGAAGCAGATATATCCCTGTTCTGACTGCTGTTTCTTCCATATGCCGGTAATGGGCTGAAAACGCCTGTTGTGGGACTCTGCAGAGAAATTGTTTGCAGACTGCTGAATCCACACACGGGTTTAACTCTGGAAATTGAGTGCACACATTGACAACCGTTCTGTTAGATAGCTGCGTTTTGGATTTAGAAGCAGATATTTCCCTGTGCTTACTGCTGTTTCTTCCATATGCCAGTAATGGGCTGAAAATGCCTGTTTTGGGACTCTGCAGAGAAAGAGTTTGCAGACTGCTGAATCCACACACGGGTTTACCTCTGGAAGTTGAGTGCACACAATGACAACCGTTCTCTTAGATAGCTGCGTTTTGGATTTAGAAGCAGATATTTCCCTGTGCTTACTGCTGTTTCTTCCATATGCCTGTATTGGGTTGAAAACACCTGTTTTGGGACCTGCAGAGAAAGTGTTTGCAGACTGCTGAATCCACACACGGGTTTAACTCTGGAAGTTGAGTGCACACATTGACAACCGTTCTGTTAGATAGCTGTGTTATGGATTTAGAAGCAGACATTTCCCTGTGCTTACTGCTGTTTCTTCCATATGCCGGTAATGGGCTGAAAACGCCTGTTTTGGGACTCTGCAGAGAAAGTGTTTGCAGACTGCTGAATCCACAAACGGGTTTAACTCTGGAAGTTGAGTGCACACATTGACAACCGTTCTGTTAGATAGCTGCGTTTTGGATTTAGAAGCAGATATTTCCCTGTGCTGACTACTGTTTCTTCCATATGCCGGTAATGGGCTGAAAACGCCTGTTTTGGGACTCTGCAGAGAAAGTGTTTGAAGACTGCTGAATCCACACACGTGTTTAACTCTGGAAGTTGAGTGCACACATTGACAACCGTTCTGTTAGATAGCTGCGTTTTGGATTTAGAAGCAGATATTTCCCTGTGCTTACTGCTGTTTCTTCCATATGCCGGTAATGGGATGAAAACGCCTGTTTTGGGACTCTGCAGAGAAAGTGTTTGCAAACTGCTGAATCCACAAACGTGTTTAACTCTGGAAGTTGAGTGCACACGTTGACAACCGTTCTGTTAGATAGCTGCGTTTTGGATTTAGAAGCAGATATTTCCCTGTGCTGACTGCTGTTTCTTCCATATGCCTGTAATGGGCTGAAAACGCCTGTTGTGGGACTCTGCAGAGAAAGTGTTTGCAGACTGCTGAATCCATACACGG